>NW_025858353.1:0-2052 GCF_002878395.1 Capsicum annuum
AGTCCATCTGTTGCAAAAGTGGAAAGACATGTTTGATAAATTTCAACAGATAACCTACCTGTTGCAACATATGTATAAATCTGCTCGATTATTCTAATAGATGTGTCGTTTATTGCAATAGATAAAGTCCATCTGTTGCAACATATGTCTAAATCTATTTTTTTTCAATAGATGTGTCATCTGTTGGATTATCTCGATGTTTTTATCTAAAGTCCATCTGTTACAACAGTGGGAAGACCTGTTTGATAAATTCCAACAGATCACGTACCTGTTGCAACATATGCTTAAATTTGTTTGAATTTTTCAATAGATGTGTCGTCTGTTGCAACAGATACATTATCTGTTGCAATAATTGAATCTAGTATTCCTTTTCAATTAATAAGTTCAAATCTAAGGAATAAATAAAATTCGTAGACAAAATAAAATAAATTGAAGCCTTCATAAATTAGCTGAAATAAGTCAACGAATAAATGAAATGTAAAAAAATTGTTATGGGTACAGATCTCAACAAATACATCAACAAAAATTTAAGTATACTGCCAAGGATTTCTTTGACAGGCTCAAGCTATAAATATCTACTCAGTATGGACAATTTGTTCTTCATCCAGTGCTATGGAATTCGGCTTTGCTCGTCGTGGATCTTCATTGTCGCTTGCTTACGATTTCTGCGCTTTTTGTTCTCCGTATTTCCATAAAAAGAGTAGCATATTGTCAATGTTGTTCAAGAGTATCTTCTTCTACATCCACCTGGAAAGCCACAATTAGTCAATGCTAATCACGGAGATGCAACAAAACGGAAAAGGATAACTCATCTCTTCTAGCAAATCAAACAGGTCTTCCTCCCATTTTAAATTGTCCCAAACATATTATATTTCTGTTGCAAGAATGAATCAACTGTTGGGACAAATTTCTACGTGAGGAAGACCCTGTGTGATAATTTCCACCGAATGAACCATCCGTTGCAACATATGAATCATCTGTTACAACAGATAGGTCATTTATTGGTACAAATAAAAGTTGTTCGAAGAGCTGTTTGATTTGCTAAAACAGATGAGACAAATGTTGCACCAGATAAAGTATCTGGTGTAACAGGTTAGTCAACTGTTGCAACAGATGTATATATCTGTTTGATAATTTTCAGCAGATGTGTCATCTGTTAAAACAGATATGTGTTTGTTTGTTTTGTCAGTTGGAAGACATATAATATATTCACCTTCTTCAGCTCGTGCTGCTCTCCTTTGGACATTGTACGTTGCTCAGTGCAACACGGAGACAGGGGAGTTGCAATTTTGCTTTTTTTGGATGCCTGTTAATGCCCTCAAAATCACTCTCCTTCTCCTCTTAGCCCTAATCTCTAATGGAGCAGATTGAAATAAAATCCTCTTTGATGAAAAGAGACCCCTCTTAGATGTCAATTCCTTTACAGAAGTAGTTAATGCATTAATAGCATTAATCACTACATCATGTTTTGCCCTGCAGTCTTGACATTTGCATGCAAAACATTTGGTGGGAGAGGCAAAATCTGTATAACCAGTATGATCATACTCATAATGGTTTGCTTTAAATACAGTAAGAGGAGCATCATTAGCACCAACAGCAGCACCACTACCACCACCAACAGCTCCATCAACAACAACAAGCCCACCCTCCAAAATTATTTTTCTTATAATGGTTGTTGCTCCAAAAAATTCCATTTTTATTTTTTCGATGACCTTAGGGTCTGATAAAGTTTGCACAGACCGTAAAGTAAGAAAAAATAACATCTTCAACTCTCGATTGGTCGGAACTAGCGACGGATGCACATTCTAACATAAATCATTACATATATTAGAATGATAATTAGATCACTCAAAAAACATTAATTAAAAGAAAAAATAATTATAATTATACTTACTGCATACTTCGGGGGGTTGAAGAGATCAAAAATTTTACATTTTTATCAGTTTTGGTCGACAATCATCTCAAGATTCTTGGACAGGAAACTCCTTCCAGGTAGTTCACTTGTTGTCTCAAATAAGGAATGACTTCAAACGCCCAAGACTATAAAATAAT
>NW_025858354.1:0-1644 GCF_002878395.1 Capsicum annuum
TAGACAAAATAAAATAAATTGAAGCCTTCATAAATTAGCTGAAATAAGTCAATGAATAAATTAAATGTAAAAAAATTGTTATGGGTACAGATCTCAACAAATACATCAATAAAAATTTAAGTATACTGCCAAGGATTTCTTTGATAGTCTCAAGCTATAAAGATCTACTTAGTATGGACAAGTTGTTCTTCATCCGGTGCTATGAAATTCGGCTTTGCTCATTGTGAATCTTCATTGTCGCTTGCGTACGATTTCAGCGCTTTCTGTTCTCCGTATTTTCATAAAAAGAGTAGCATATTGTCAATGATGTTTAGAAGTAGCTTCTTCTACATCCAACTGGAAATCCAAAATTGGTCAATGCTAATCACGGAGAAACAACAAAACGGAAAAGGATAACTCATCTCTTCTAGCAAATCAAATGGGTCTTCCTCCCATTTTAAATTATCCCAAACATATTATATTTCTGTTTCAATAATGAATCAACTATTGGGACAAATTTCTATATGAGAAAGACCCTGTGTGATAATTTCCAATGAATGAACCATCCGTTGCAATATATGAATCATCTGTTGCAACAGATAGATCATCTATTGGTACAAATAAAAGTTGTATGAAGAGCTGTTTGATTTGCAAAAATAGACGAGCCATATGTTGCACCAGATAAATTATCTAGTGCAATAGGTTAGTCAACTGTTGCAACAGGTTAGTTAACTGTTGTAATAGATGTACATATCTGTTTGATAATTTTCAGCAGATGTGTTATCCGTTGAAACAGATATGTGTTTGTTTGTTTTTTCAGTTGGAAGACATATAATATATTCACCTTCTTTAGCTCGTGCTGCTCTCCTTTGGACATTATACGCTGCTCAGTGCAACACGAAGACAGAGGAATTGTAATTTCGCTTTTATGGATGCCTGATAATGCCCTGGAAATCACCCTCCTTCTCTTCTTAGCCCTAATCTCTAATAGAGTGGATGGAAATAAAATCCTCTTTGATGGAATGAGACCCCTCTTAGATATCAATTCCTTTACAGAAGCAGTTAATTCATTAATAGCATTAATCACTACATCATGTTTCACCCTGCAGTCTTGACATTTGCGTGCAGAACATTCGCTAGGAGAGGCAAAATCTGTATCACCAGTATGATCATACTCATAATGGTTTGCTTTAAATACTGTAAGAGAAGCACCATTAGCACCAACAGTAGCACCACTACCACCACCAACAGCTCCATCAACAACAACAAGCCCACCCTCCAAAATTGTTTTTCTTGAAATGGTTGTTGCTCCAAATAATTCCATTTTTATTCTATCGATGACCTTAGAGTCTGATAAAATTTGCACAGACTATAAAGTAAGAGAAAATGGCATCTTCAACTCTCGATTGATCAGTACTAGCGACAGATGCACATTCTAACATAAATCATTACATATATTAGAATGCTAATTAGATCATTCAAAAAAAACATTAATTAAAAGAAAAAATTAATTATAATTATACTTACTACATCCTTCGGGGGGTTGAAGAGATCAAGAAATTTTACATTTTTATGAGTTTTGGCCAACAACCATCTCAAGATTCTTGGACAGAAAACTCCTTCCTGGTAGTTCACTTGTTGTCTCAAATAAGGAATGGCTTCAAA
>NW_025858355.1:0-2219 GCF_002878395.1 Capsicum annuum
GTATAAAACTAGAAACACAAATGTTAGGTGACATCTTAAAAGACTTGAATTCTTTCAATTTCTTCTATCTTTCCCTTCGCATATCCCTTTCATTTCGTAACAGATTTTGTGTCGCTCTAGGGACACCATTTAGTATGTTCTCACGATCTCAAAAATATGTTCTTCGACGACGTGCTCTTCCACTTTGTTTCTTTGCTCGATATCCTGAACTCCCACTTGGAGTGATTCGAGTTTGTCCCCGTTCACCCATTTCTGAAATAGGAACCAAGAAAAAATAAGAATGATATTTTCATTCAATGCGATAACTTATATCGCAATTTATTGTAGAAGTCACAATCTGTTTATGAAAAATTAGGAACTATTTTAGACAAGAATTATATCAAGCCTAATTTATACCCTAATTCAAAAAATAATTAAAGGCATAATAATTTATCCTACATGATTCTTCATTTTTCTTTTATTAAAGCAATTATATTGCAACAATAAACACACTTTAATACATGTATACGGCAATTTGTAATTATACTGCATGTCAGTACCATACAACAACCAAAAAAAAAATTAAAGTAAGGGTCCATTTCAATAAAACAGAACATCTACTGCACAATACTTATAAATATTTCCCTTAACGCAGCATCTTTCAAACCCCCCTTTTTAGAAAAAAAATTACAAGAGGCTTTAACAGTATTTGCTTCCACAACAACAAATAATGTGAAAGGTCGAATTAAAAAAAATATGACGCATCTTAATTAATCAATGGTACGTCGATCAGAGTTGCGGTGCGCCCAACCATAGTGGTAGAGCGGGGTGGCGCCCAATCGGAGCACAGCGATGCGTCTGACCAAATTTTTCAATTTATATTCGATTAGCAATTTTTTTCATAGGTATATACAACTTCGATTTTCTATTTTTACACTTCAAATTGAGATGTTGCATGTAAAATTAAGGCAATTTAAACCCAGGCTTTGATACCAATGTTAGTAATTTCAGAGTAAAAATAATAAATTGTGTACCTTAGAATTTACAGCGGATCTTGATTTTGCTTCTGAAAAAAATCTGCCCCAAGTCTCTTTGAATTTCTTGGAATCAAAGTGTGATTTCACAAACTAAATGTCTTTATACTCTTAGATGTTCTGTTAATGTCAAGAAAATGGTCCCAACACTTTTCTTATTTTTGTGTTCTGATTTTCGTCACTCTTTTCTGTCTTGAAGAAGAAGTAGATCTTGGAACATATAAAAGAGTGTTGACAGTTTCTATTTGTAACTGTCCCCCCAAAAAAATTCAAAAATTAATCTCATCTTCTTTCTTTAGATAAAAAGAAAGGTTTTTGGATCAGGTCAGGTCGGTCCACATGGGCGACCCATGACCCGTAATTCAACACTTTTCAACAGTTTACTATTGACTACAAACTTTTCCAACTTAGGTTGATGTATGCATAATGTTTTGTTTAAAAATACAAAACGGATCAGCATCCAGTAGCCCTCGAACTATGACCAAAGCTGTTACAATATACTTCAATTTCACATGAGTTCTATTATTCTCCTGAACTCAATTTTAACGTATTTTTATTATCCTTTTGTGCTGACATGGAACCTTTATTACATAAAAATGACTCACGTCAAAGGTGTCACTTACCTAAAAAGGTGTCACATCAGCTAAAAAGGGCAACAAAAATACACTAAAATTGAGTTCAGAGAGTAATAAAATTCTTGTGTAATTGGAACGCGTCGTAGCAAATTTGATCGTAGTTTAGGTGGGTACTAAATGCTTTATCCAAAAAAAAATCACAACTAATTGTAGTAGTCAATTGAATGTCTAAACACTCATTAAAATTATAGTAATAGGTCACTAAAGTCATTCAACTTTGCTTAGCTAGTTTCTATGGTTATTCAACTTTACCTATTTAGCTCAGAAAATTATATGGAATGACCCAAATAGTGGGTGGTTTTGACTTTTCAACCTCTATAATAAAAATGGTCTTTCTTCCTTTTTATGTACAGTACAGATACATTTTTATCCCTTTACACCTCAATTATTTTTAAACATTTCATTCTCATCTGTCTCTCAACTTATATTTTATTTATTTTTTAACCTAACTTTTATTTTTGTTCTAGTTTTAATTATCTGTCTCAACTTTTATTTTTCTTTTACTTTTTTTTTAATCTATTTTCCTTTTTCCTCAAACATTATTTATTTCTTCATTTTTTTCTCTCTTTTA
>NW_025858356.1:0-1214 GCF_002878395.1 Capsicum annuum
CATATTTCTAAGAAGTCAATTATTACAACATACACTTTTAAAAAAAATAGATTTTTTCAGTTAGAAACGTAAATTATACTTACACAACTAACAACTACAATCAAAAATACATTTACTGAACATTTGTTAAACTTAAAATACAAACACAGCAAAAGTTTTCAACCAAATACAAAAACTATTGAATCGAACAGAAGTAAAACATGTATAACATATATTTTCACATATACAATTATATTCTGAAATTCTGACAAACAAACCAAAAATACATATGCAGTGTTAACATTAAGTATAGCATAAATACATATGCAGTTTTAACATTAAATACAAAAAAATACATCTAGGAGCATACCTAATTTGTATTTTGATATTTGTCAATAAAATTTCATCACATTCAACAGCTTAATTAGATCATTCATTGATCTAGGATTTCAAAAAATAATTGAATAAAATTCAAATTGAAATTTGTTTAAATGTTCATAATCGAAATTCTACAAAGCTTCACAATTTGTTCAAAAAATACATTAAAACAAAATTTGTTTAAAGTAAAATACAAACACAGCAAAAATTTTCAACCAAATACAGAAACTACTGAATCGAACAGAATTAAAACATGCATAACATATATTTTCACATATACAATTATATTCTAAAATTCCGACAAACAAACCAAAAATACATATGCAGTGTTAACAAGCATAGAAAAATACATATGCAGTTTTAACATTAAACACAAAAAATACATCTGGGAGCATACCTAATTTGTATTTTGATATGTGTCAATAGAATTTTATCATATTCAACAGCTGAATACGATCATTCATTGATCTAGGATTTCAGAAAATAATTGAACAAAATTTAAATCAAAATTTGTTTAAATTATCTTCATAATCAAAATTCTACAAAGCTTCACAATTTATTCAATTGTTAAACCGATCAAAATAACAACAAACGGTCATCAAATAAATAGTCGAACAGTGAAATTTTAATACCTGAAATAACTTCTAAACTAAAATTTGGCAACAAATAGTTGAATTTTGAAGGTTTTTGTTATATATGTTGAATTTACTCCTGCATTACTTATAACTCGAAATTCGTTTAGAAAATTTTCATACAAAATTTAACGGCGACAACAAAAAATTAGATAGGAGCATCAATAATGGCTTAAACAAAAAACGAACTGGAAAACATTAATGATTACGTACCTTAAATAACAG
>NW_025858357.1:0-2549 GCF_002878395.1 Capsicum annuum
ATATATATATATATATCTTTGATAATAATTTTGTTTTTGTTTTTGTTTTTGTTGATGGCAATTGACAGCAAATGAGTCATTGGAGAAAGTTGCAAGTGTTGGACTAAATGCAAATATGATTTTATATTTGAAAAATGAATATCATTTAACAAATGCAAGTGGTGCAACAATTCTATTTTGGTGGGGTGCTATATCAAATTTCACACCAATATTTGGAGCTTTTCTTGCTGATTCTTACTTGGGTAGATTTTATGTCATTGCTTTAGGGACATTCATCAGCCTAATTGTGAGTATATATATTAATATATATATATATATATATATATATATATATTTTGTTTGTTATTCTCATTGAAATTAGTTATGGATTTATATCAGGTTCTGTCTGTTCAACTGAATTTATTGTTTTTTTTTGCTTGATTTATGTGTATCAATAGCTCGATGTATGAAACATTTCACATCAGCAATAGGTTTAGGAAACTATAAGGGTCGTACTCGTACTTCGGGGGAGGGCGGGTGGGTGGGATATAGGCAGTTTACCCTAGCACACTACTTCGGACGTTTTTGACAATTGATCAAAAATGTTACCAACGAGCCAAATTCTGATGGTGCAACTATGACCAAAGTTGCTACAACACAATCCAATTTCATGAAGGTCCTATTACCCCTCATGAACTCAATTTTAGATACTACTAAAAAAATCGCGTTTAGCAAGAGACTGATAACGTTGCTAATCAACATAAATCCGTCGCTAAAGCCATTTAGAGACGGATCAGCGACGGAATACTAGTCGTTGCTATATTGCGCGTTGCTAACCATTTAGCAATGGAAAAAATAAAATCCGTTGCTAGATTTGCAACGAAATAGAGACGCCCCATATCCGTTGCTATTTTTTAGCAACGAATATATTCGTTGATATATTTATAAATGTCGTTACTAATTTCATGTTGTTTTTCGTCGTTTTGATTATTTCGTGACCAAACATTTCATTGCCAGTCCGTCGCTAATTTTTTTTAATTTTTGTGACAAAAAAATATTTTCCTCAATACATTGCAAATGTTTTTCTTTGGCAATGATTAAATTTGTTGCTAAATCTATCGTCATTACTTTTCTTCCAATACCTTTTTTATTTGTATTTTACATACACCATGTTGAATCATATTAAAAACATATTATAAAATTCTTAAAATATTCAACATTCATACAAAAGAACCCATATATATAGATAGCAAAGTCTTCTTAAAATATCCAACATTCATATAAAAGAACCTACATATATAGATAGCAAAATCTAAACATCCACAATACCAAATATAGCAACATCTAAACACATAATTATGTCCATCTTCAACTAGACCAGGTACAACAGTTGAGAGTGGTTGTGATTTCCATTGGGGGTATTCGTGCCAGTTAACTAATTTGCTCACCCCAGGCCAGAGTTGTTCATTAGGAGTATCTAGCAACCTGCACCGCAATTCTGTTAAGGTTAGAATGCAGAAACCAAGTTGGATAATAGCAATCTTGCTATTGCACAACAACTCACTGCAACAAAGAACATGACAGAAGTAGAAATTAGCAGAAACACTTCCCTTTTAGTTCAAATCAGAAATATTTTGGACCGTCAATTATTGTGACATCATTTTTTATGGACGGACTTTCTATAGAACCCGTTTTATTAACATGATTTATCACTACTTTAGAAACTTTGGCGACTTGGCCTATGAATCAACTAAGATGATCAAGAAATCTTAAACTGCAAATATTTAGTAGCTTGCTGTTCAAATATATTTTAGCTAGTTTACCACATCTTTTGACCATAAATCATTTTTTGAATACAACATATTGCCAAGCGTAAAAGACTTACTATTTCAACTTTGCGAGAAACTCCTCAGGCAATTGTTGAAAAATAGAGATGTCTACTTGACTAAGAGAAGAGGGCATTAGACTGATGCCTCCTGAGACCGGAGCATTAATAACCATGTCCATATTTGGTACACTAGCATCAGACAGTGGCTCACTTTTCATATCAGGAAAAGGCTTATTAGGATAAGAGACCACTTGAATTTCCTCTTCATTAAACTGCTGCTCCTATTATAGCCATCAAAAATCAACATCATCAACAAGATAACCATCACCACCAATAGTAAACCAGGCCAATTCATTGACCACTAGGCCACACCCTTGGCTGTGGACTTAGAACCCTTTAAAAAGGTGTAACAAGAAATTACCCATGTGTGAAGTAGTAAAGAGCTGTGAAGCGATTCTCTCAAGCACATCAACGCTGTCTGTAGCCATTGACACCTACAAGTGGAACAATGCAATTAAAACCAGGAAGGAAAATAGAAGTTTATTCAGTTAAAAATATAGAGCACAAGGTTATCACCGAAAATACTAAACCGAAAATACTATACCCTCCATGCCCATACGTCACTCCGGATGTTAATCGCTAGACCACTCACCGGCTTGGGAGAAACTCTTCTCACAAACTCTTACATATATAACAACCACACCCCTTAATACAATTTGCAGTAACTTCCTGGTAGTAACAA
>NW_025858358.1:0-3878 GCF_002878395.1 Capsicum annuum
GTCCCCTCTGGCACACCTTAGGACATGACATGTGTTAGCTTTTGTAGACTTATTTATATGCATGTTAGCATATTAGACACAATTGATACTAATGAACCTTTATTTTAAGGTTTTCTACGTGACTCGATGGATTGTATGATCTTTTCCCTGAACTAAAATATTATGGTTATGAAGGATGTATATATTATTGGGACTAAAGCTGTAATTATGATACTGTGGTTATTCTGGACATATTATTAGACCTACGGTTGTAATGATGATGTTTTGGTTATTCCATACATATTATTGGGTTCAAGACCATGTTTACAATAGTGGTTGGATTTCGAAAAGTAGTTGATCCTTGTAAAAGATTTGATCATAGTTTTTAGATGTTTTGATACTTATAATAGTATTCTTTGGATATTGGAGATGGAATGCATAGATTTAATACATTCATGATCACTTAGACAGTAAACGGTATGATTCCAACTAAAATATGATTTTCTTAGTCACTTTTCTAAAAAAGAATTTATCCCCACTTTTCGCTTTTAAATTAGATTTCTTCACAAAGGGAATTGTACCATATTAATGAGTAACTTATGAGCCTTTAAGAATAAATATGATGATTAGAGATTTGACTGAGATAGAGTCCGGTCCATAATTTTGTTACTACTATTTACCTCAATCAAGATAGATTCCAACCCTTTCTACACTTGATGATGATTTAAGTCTCAGATTTTACCTTGGACAATGAATTTACGAACTTATACTCTTTTAGACACGGTTCTAACCCATACATTTTATGTGTACACATTTATAAATATGATATTAGACAGAGTGGATTGATAATAGTATTGATGATATGAGCTCTGATACAAGTCAGACGATTAATGATGACATTGATGATAATTGGAAATCCTAAATCAGAACCAGATCGGTGTATATGGGTACTCTATAATCCCCTAGGGATTTCTTCATCCATGAGTCATTATGCTGAGGAAAAGAGGTCATCATATGTCCTGCCTTTGCTAGTCGTCGAGCTATAAAGAATGTATATACTAGGTTACTTTATGGTACTTGGATTGGTTATGGTATTATCGATTCTCTTTGCATTCATTCATGCATATGCACTACTAATCACCAGTATGCGCTTATATCTATCAATCTTATGGGGGTTTATCCTTATTATTCCATTATCTTATTATGTTAGTTTGTTGGATATGAATAGAATAGTCATCTTCATTGTCTCCTTAGATTTATTATGTAGTTTGTTGGATATTTGGGTGTAGTTTACATTCCTGCTTGCATATTATTTATATTTGCATTATCTTTGGAGCTCAATCGGCAGTTGCCTACTGAGTATCATGTGTTGGTACTCATACTACACTTTTGTAGCCTACAGATCATAGTACGGGTTCTCACTGTTGTTGTGTGTATTGTGTGGAGCAACTATGGTCCGGAGACATAGGGTGAGCTCCTGGCATTTGAAGTATTATTATTCTCCCTCCTATGTACTAGACTAGTCTCTATATTGTATTCAGAGATGGGTTATATCAGGATGTTCATTTTGTACTTTATTTTGTAAGTCTTATTATATTAGAAGCTCTTGTGCTGATTCCACTTGGTTTTGGGACTATCTTATGTATTTTAATCCTTTATTTTATTTATTCTACATTCTTCCTCCATTTCCTTAGGTAGCCCGTTACTAGTAATTTTGGACTACAGGTTGGCTTGCCTACTGGTGGGTTATAGTAAGCGTCATCATGACCTATAAATTGGGTCATGACAAATGGGTATCAGAGTTAGGTTTACCAGTGCATTAGTACAAGACCTAAGTGCCTAGTAGAGTCCTGCGGATCAGTGCAAAAACCTTTGTAACCTATCTTCGGGAGCTTACAGGACATTCTTAGGAAATTTTGTCATTGACTTTTGTCGTGTGTCCGTGTTCTTTTGAACCTCAAGTACATTTCTTGAATCTAATATGTCCCAAATAGACGATGCAAGTTTGTCAATAAATGTGAATGGAACTTCGACATGTATTTCCAGAGCTTCAGTGCAGTGTCAAATCAGGTAGTCAAGGATTGATGTCGAAGATTTTCAGCATCAGTCAGAGGATTTAGGGCCAGCCTAGGCTCCCATAAAGTTTGTGATTGTTTCAGCCTTTCGAGATTCAACGCTAGGGATCTCGAGTCCTTTTTTAAATAGCTCACTGCTAGGGATGACATCCTATTCATTGAGTAGTTCTCAAGCTAGATTTGGGTTTGTTGGTGTTCAGCAGGGTTCTTTGTTGGTTTTAGAGTATGAGTTCAGGTTCCTTGAGTGGGCCAAGCATATTCCCATGATATATCCTTCAAAGCATAACATAGTGCGTAGATTTATTATGAGATTTGCATTACCACTCTGTTTAGCGTCGGAGCATTTGATATCAGTTGACTCTTCCTTCGCTCAGGTTTGTTGATCATATGAGGTTACAGAGAAAGCATGTATTGAGAATATGAAGGTAGCAGTAGAGTCCATACCATCGGTATAGTATTATTTTTATTGCATCTGGAGTGACGATCCTTTCGGTGGAGCTCAGTTTCACTTGCAACCTATTAGTTCTACGCAGGTAGCATTTTATACTACGGGTGGCTGTCAGATTAGTCATGGTGATCATTGTGAGTAGAGTTCTTATCGGACCTTATGGAGTTTTTGTTGTGGGTCTTCAGGCTAAGACGACCATTTAGGAAAAGAGTGTGTAGCTCCTTAGAGTATTCCAAGAGCTTGTTTTGGTTGTGGCAAGATAGGATATCAGTCTAGAGAGTGACCCAGATGCGAGTTAGTTGTTCAGACACAGTTAGCATATGTTTGCCGCTAACCTAGCATTCTTGAGGTATGTTATGATTGCGTAGAGGATGGTTATTTTAGTAGAGAGTGCCCTCGATGTTAGTTGGTCAGCAATTTAGGGTTAGCTCGTGTTTCTCCCTAGGTTACAAATTTAGAGGTTCTCTATGACTATAGAGAGATCGATCACTGGTCTAAAGAGTTCCCCCGACATAGGATTATTAGTCATCCAACTCATTCTAAGCAGTCTCGTAGTGTTATGGCATCATCAGTTAGAGGCAGTGAGCTTAGCACCATAATTGATGATTCAGGCTGTCAATTCGAGTTTGGATCCATTCAGATTTATTCTCCCTCAAACCCATCAAGAATGTGATTTTGGACTTTACCATGATAGGTGCACTTTTATTTCTGGCCCTTACCTTTTTCATTATGTGTATTGGGGTTCTCGTACCCATCGATGAGTTGTAAGGCTTCCCTGCAATCTTTATTTTCAGATTAATCTCAATTGGGGCTTTATCTATAGGTTGGCTGAGCCTAATCCATGGTTACCTATTTGTTCTTCTTGAGTTTAGATGGATTATGGTTGATAGGTGTGCATAAAATAGTTTGTGGATGCGGTATTGGCTCTTTCAGCTTTGACCTAGAATTTTTAGTTTTCATTGAGATTCTTGGATGATATACTCAACGGGAGTAGTATGCTTGAGTTGGATTCAGCATGGCTTCATTCTCAGTTAATAGGACATCCTGGAGCAGATTGTTCATTTGTGAGTAGTTGTGCTTCGTACTCTTGGGTTTCAGTTTCAATTTTCATTCAGACCGGTTGTAGCATTGGCATAGGTTACAGACCTTAACTTTATCCTTTTGTGTGACCAGGTAGCGCCTTATGGGTTTATTTTTATATTTGTCATTCAGTGGATCAACTTTAATTTTTTGAGTTTACTGTGATAAGATTGTGCGGACAATACTTGGGTGACTTTCGGCTTAGTTTAGAGTGTTAGTAGGTGTGAAAAGATAAAAAAAAGTTTATATGGATTTTGGAGTAGTTTGCTTGACTCATGCATTATTTTCCTTTGGGT
>NW_025858359.1:0-1655 GCF_002878395.1 Capsicum annuum
ATATATATATATATATATATTCTAAAATCGATATATTTGTCAAGTATCATATATATCAACTATATCAAATAAACTATAAAAGTTTAAATTAAAAGAAACAAAGGTTAAGTTTGATAATTAAGAACAATTGTAATTGCATTATTACTTAAATTAATTAATATTAAAACATACATGTTATAGTTTTTTTGTACTCCCTCCGTTTTAAAACAGAATGACCTACTTTTCTTTTTAGTCTGTTTAAAAAAAAATGACCCCTTTCCTTTTTTTACAATACTTTAATTTCAACTTTCCACATGATATGTTTAAGACCACAAGATTAAAAACATTTTGGTATATTTGATACAACTTTAATTGAAGGCCACAAGATTCAAAAGTCTTCTTTATTTTCTTAAACTTTGTGTCAAGTCAAAGTAGGTCATTCGTTTTTAAACGGGGGAGTATTGAATTATGATATTACGAGTTGGGTCATATGCTCATATTTTCATTATATTACATTATTAATCTTTAATATTTAATTAGAGTTATCATAATTATCAATTTATTTGAACTATAATATATTATTACTTCAATAACTTTTTTGTTCATTAAAATTGAATATATTTAGATACAAACACATAATCTTTAAATGTTATATATATAATTAGATATTTTGTTTATGTTCCGTGTACTACCTGTTTTTAAAAATAAGAAATGAACTTTTTTGCCCTCTCCTACTGCCGTATCCCTCTTTCTTTACTAAAGTTTATGTTATTTAATTATTTTTTAATATTTAAAATTTTAAAATTAACTAAATTTAATATATTAAATCCTCCTTTCATATGAAAATTTTAATATTTAGAAATTTATAAAAGATGAAGAATTTAGCTTTTAAAAATAGTTATACGTTGAGTAAAAGTGTACTTATAATGCAAATCAATCTTCTATTTAGGACTTTCGAAAATACAATGAAAAAAAGGATAGTTGAGTCCACAAAACATTCTGCATTAACACAGTCCAGAAGAGAATCACACCTTAAAGGTGTAATACAGAAAGCTCACCTTAATGAAAACATTAATGGTTGCTTCCATTAAGTTTTGTGAGTCTTTCTTAGTTTGGTGGCATAACTATTCCTTAACGATCAATTACAAACTAATAAATAATAATTTGTGTTATGATATCAATTTATTTGTGTTAAAACAAGTCAGTAGTTAAATCATAATACGATTTCGTAAGTGCTTATTGTTTAAAAAATTAACTTATGCTAAAGTTTTAATTTCTTATTCAACATTGGACTGCAATGCGGTCTTCCTAATGCCAATATTTATATTAAATGTTAATCCATTAATAATTTAGCAATACAAATTGTGTAATAATTGACATGAAATATGCATATTATGCATACATTTAAATTCTCATATAAAAGCGAGTGAAGTTTTTAATAACTTTCAATCAAACATTATTTCAATGATGTTTTTGTTCAATGAAACAAGTATGAAGGAAGAACTACTACTTTACTAGATTGGATCAAACTCTTAAATATGATCATTTAATAATTTAAAACTTCTAATTTTCTTTTCTAAATTCTTATATGGATTGTTATATAAACAAACCCATCTCTTAAATATTATTTATGTTATTCTTAAAAATATATTTTTATTTACACAAACACACACACA
>NW_025858360.1:0-2067 GCF_002878395.1 Capsicum annuum
TTTGTCGAGCGAATTTATCACAACTGTGTCATGCTGCTGATAATAATAATGTAGTCTATGTATTATTTTTGTCCTGACCCGGGGTCTATCGAAAACAGTTTTGCTATTTCTTCGGAGGTAGTGGTATGGATTGCGTACATCTTACCCTCCCCTAAACCCACTATGTAGGAATACACTGGGTTTGTTGTTGTTGTACTAACTCATATTGCATATTTATTAAATATGACAATATTCTAATCAAAGGTAAAATATTAAATTAAAAAAAATTAATTTAAATATTGTGTATGAAAAAATTACAGTGAGGGGATAGATAACGTAAAGGTACTATAATTCAAACTATTTTTTTAAAATAAAATTAATAAGTATAATTTTAATATTTTAAAAAAAAATCATATAAAATTTGTAAATATTATGATTCCTTAATAAAGTCCGTGTACCGTGTGAATTCAAATATACATGTACATAATACATCTACATTATTGAAGTTTTTATGAATACCCATTTTTTCTTTGAAAAAAAGCTCTTAAATATAGGAAAATATGCACTTACTTTAAAACAATTAAATATCAGTATAGACAAATTTCCTCACAACTTTCAAAAAATAATTAATTGTATATTTATTTATTTATTTGAAAAAAAGGACAATTAACATTCAAAACAATATTTTGCAACAAAATAAAATTACCTTGATATGTTTAAGAAGTTCACTGATAAGTTTGAGTTTATTATTATGTAATTACCTTTTTTTCCTTTTTTGTATTGTAATGTTTTAATTGAAATTTAATTGATTCTATCTGTGTGTATATAACATTAAATTTGAAACTTAGAAGTAAGATCATACAAATTAATTGTATATTTCTTTTTACAAAAATACAATTAACATTCAAAATAATATGTTGCAACAAAATAAAATTTACTTGATATGTTTAAGAAACTAGTTGATAAGTTTGAGGTTATAATTATGTATATTACCTTTTTTTTCTTTTTTGTATTATAATGTTTTTAAATTGAAATTTAATTTATTCATGTGTGTATACTAGTTTAACCGCACGTGTTATGTTTGACTATTTAAAATTAAATAATTATATCTATTGTGAAAGTTTTTAATGAAGTGTAGAAATTTCAAATCTCTTTTCAAAGATCCTTCATATTTAATATAATAATGTAAACAAAAACATATATTATAGTGTAAGCATGTGCCTCGCACATATAACGTTTGATTATTTAAAATTAAATAGTTTTATCTATTGTGAATATTTTTAATGAAGTGTAAAAAGTTTAAATCACTTTTCAAAAATTCTTCACATTTTAATATAATAATGTAAATATAAACATTTCTTTTAGCATAAACGCATATTTATATTTTACCACCAGAACTTCCAAGTGATTAATAGATCATCGCTTTTGTATTTGTCATGAAATACTTCTTTCCCTTGCTACCAGATGCTAAGAGAGACGTATCACTTTGAATCATATTTGAGGTATAATTTTTTTTTTGTATAACTAAAATCTTTCCATATTCTTACATCCAAATCTTTACAAAATCATTGATTACATTTATAGTAAGTATTGAAAACTTTTAAAAATTTCGTACTTCTTAAATTTTTCTTATTCTAGAGCTTTTATATTTAATAGTTTAGAATACGTGCATTGCATGTGTATCAAGCATTAATTAAAAATAAATATATATACAAAATAAATTCTCGTGTGTAAGTCATTTTATAAGTGTATCAAGCGTTAATTCAAAATAAACATATATACAAAATAAATACTCGTGTGTAAGTCAGTAAGTCATTTTATTAAGTACAAAATTTTTAAAAATATAACGTAAAATTTTGAAGATAAAAAAATTAGTTAAATTAAAGAAGAACTTAGTCATTTTATTTCTTTCCTACTTCTAGAAGCACTTTATTTTATGAAGTGTTATTTTTATTCTCGAAATTCTATATTTTTATCAAAATTGAGGGACATTTAGATATAAATCATTAGTATGTTAGGGTTGCTTGGTAAAAATTAGACAAACAAATTAAAATGGAGATAATACGATATTTTAAAATTGTCTAAAAA
>NW_025858361.1:0-3291 GCF_002878395.1 Capsicum annuum
CAACTGGACACCTTATCTTTTCACCAGGCTGACTTAAAGACCCTGAAAGTAAATTTTTCCTTGTTTTTTTTACAAGCCTCCTGATTCAGTGTCTAGCATAGCGCCGTTGAAATTGGTTTCTTGACCTAACATTGCAATTACCTGCTAACTGGTCAATTTAAGCCTGTATAGGGATAATTGAGATTGTGAAATTCTTCTTAGCCCTTAAAATTTGTTTATTTGAATCTTTACATAATGTGATATGCCCTCTTTATTACCTATGTTGCTCTTAAACTTTTCAAAAATATCGACATGTGCACGTCGAATCATCCAAAAGTAGTGTATTGTTAGAGGATCCGACAATATATATGGAGAATCCAATCAGCATATCTCTTTTCGGGTTAATTGTTATTGGTTCGTGCTTATAAGTCTGTCAACATTAGGGCAAAGTGTTGCCCATTGAATGAAATCGAGAGTCTTAACCTTTTAACAAAATGTTGCTCTGATTAAAAAAGAGAGTATTAATTTCGAGCGGTCAAAAACTAAAACCGGTACATTTAAAGCTTCATGAAGACAGTTGTCACGTCCCGAAATAATCCCTATGCGTGACTGGCTTCCGTTAACACCACTTGTCGGGAGAATCAATTTTCTATACATTCACAATATCTGCAAACACTAAGATAAAGATATGTGCAACTTCAAGTGTATTAAACGCAAAGTAATCATCCACAAGGACGGAGCCAGCCTTCTTTAGGGGGTTCGTCCGAACCTCCTTCGACGGAAAAATATACTATTTATGCATATTAAAATTATTTTTTATGTGGTTATAGTAGGCGTTGAACCCCCTTGGACTAATTTTTCTTTGAATTTGAACCCCCTTAGTTGAAATCCTGGCTCCACCTCTGATCATCCACCCTATTAGCGTAATACGATTTATGAAAACAACAATACTTAGATAATAACTCTCTAGCCTCAAATCTCACCCCAAGACCATGGAGCATCTAAACAGAGTTACATGAGTTCAACTTTTGGGAATGCAAACCCAACAAAAAGAATCATAATCTGAAAGTAACTAAAGCTGGATGACAGCCTCCACGAACAATGCGAAGGCTCACCTTAGCAACACAATCCACACGTAAAGATCGTCAGCCACAAGTCTCTCTCCGCAACAGTATCTATAAGTATGCAAGTAAGGAGTGAGCTATATAAATATAATCTAGTAAGATCCTCGGCTCGCTACTTTAAATACTCCTGGGACAAGTATTAGAAAATACAACAACACCAAGAACATATAGTTATTACACACAGGAAGTATATCATAATAAAATGTCCAACGAAACCAACAATCATCCATCAGAAACTATATATCTTAACACAATTTATACCAAGTACTTATCACCATTTGAAATCAAAGTAATTAACCAACACTAGAAGTTTCGGGCCACAGACACAACGTGCCAAATATCAAGAGTATACACAATACTCGGAAAACATACACAATGTCTGATATCAAATAAAAAAACATACACAATGCTCAAGGGAAGCATACACAATGCCCCAACGGAATTAAGAAGCATACACAACGCCCCAATGGAATTAAGAAGCATACACAATGCCTCAATATCACAGTACAAAATCATATTACATCACGAAATAATTTATAAAAGAGTATTAGCATTCTTAAACATAAAGTATATGTGTTTGGCCTTGAAGACCGTCGATTCTGCCAAGCACACGCTTGTCCCAACACATGGATCTGCAGATATAAATATATCTTAAAAACAAATTTGAAAAGCAAGCACCCAAAGCTTAAAGTCTCACTTACCTCTGTTAGTTTAAAACCGTTAAAGGGAAACAACGCAAGAATTCAATTGAAAAGCTGGCCGCAGAAACAGAGATGGGAGTTTAAAGAAGATAATGCGTAAAGCAGTTGATTTTTTTTTCTTGTAAAGTCGTATGTTATTGATCATCAATTAGCAACTTAAATAGTTGTTGTTACAACTAAAAATGGGACAAAGAAACATCCTACTTCTATCAAAATTAAAAACATCCTACTTCTATCAAAATTAAAATAACTAATTAGTTTCCTACCAAAGATAGGACTCCTAATTTAACTAGGATTGTACTTAAAAAAACTGTTGTAGAAAACAGAAAAAACAGTTGCATTCTTAAAGCAACTTTCAACACTCCTCCTTGTTTTATGAAATGCAAACACCAATTCTTTGCCTTAGAAGCTCGAACTTGCTGACTGGAAGTGGCTTAGTGAACAGGTCTGCTAGCTGGTTTTCAGACTTACAGTATATTAGAGTCACTTCTCCCTTTTGTTACACTTCTCTCAAGAAATAGAGCTTGATGTTGAAATATTTGGTCTTCCTATAAAACACAGGATTGTTTGAGTTCGCAATAGTGGCCTGGTTGTCGACTAGAATCTCAGTAACGTCATTCTGTTCCATATGTAAATCACACATGATCTTTCTGAGCCATAGGGCTTGGGTTACTGTTGTCGTTGCTGCTATGAATTCAGCCTCTACAGTAGATTGTGCAACAATTTCCTGCTTCTTAGATGACCATGAAAAGATTCCTGAACCTAGGCTAAAACAATGTCTAGAGGTACTTCTCATATCATCAATGGATCCAGCCCAATCACTATCCGAGAAACCAAGCAACTTGAAGCTTGAGACTTCTCAAACTTTACACCATAGTCAACCGTTCCTTTGATATATCTTAATATTCTTTTTGCTGCTCTTAAATGCATCCCACTTGCATAATGCATAAAACGGGATAAGAGACTTACAACAAATAGAATATCCGGCCTTGTCGCAATGAGATACGTTAAGCATCCGATCAAGCTTCTGTAATACCCTTCATCAACTTTATCGGCTCCATCTTCTTTACAAAATTCCTCTTTTTGATTCATTGGTTCGCTCATCGGCCTGCAATCCATTTGAAATTTCTTCAGAATTTCCTTTGCATATTTCTTTTGGCAAATGAACACTTCACTTTTGCTTTGCTTGATCTCCATCCCAAGAAAATAGGACATAAGACCAAGATCTATCATTTCAAAAACTTGCATCATTTCTTCTTTAAACTCTTCAATCAACTTTAAATTATTTCCTGTTAACAGAAGATCATCAACATAAAGAGACATAATAAGAATATCATTATCTTTATGTTTTACATAAAGAGTGAATTCCAATAAGCTTTTTTCGAAACCCAAGCGTAACAAATGATCATCTATCCTGCTATACCAGGCTCTTGGTGCTTGCCTTAAACCATAGAGAGCTTTCTTTAGCAAATAAACCTTATTTTCTT
>NW_025858362.1:0-5822 GCF_002878395.1 Capsicum annuum
CCCCTGGTTGAGATGACGCAATAATCTCAACCATTTAAGTTAATAAAGAACAAAAGATAATCTTGATCGTATAAATTAATTTATTACAAAATTAATATCAATTTAAATATATGTACTTTAAGTTAGTATGGACAAGAATCTCGAGCGTATAATTTAATATGATACAAAAAAAAAATCAATTAAAAAATCAACACATTAAGTTAATAAAGTACAGAAAAAATCTCAAATATATTAACACACACAGACATATATATATATATATATATATATATATATATATAGAGTATGAAAATAAAATAATTTAAACATCAATACTCTTAATTATATTAAAGGTTGACTGGACGAATTAAGTCATAATGAAATAAAAATAATCTAAATCTTGAAGGCAAGATAAAACATATTTGTCATAATATATAGATCAGTCATGTAGAAGGTTAATACAAGAAAATAAGAAAGCAAGAAAGAACTTTTTTTTACTTGAAGTAAGTGAGGATAGTACTAAAATAAGTTGTTTGTTATTTTACCCCTAAATGCCTATTTTTGTTTGCAATTTGCATCCTATTCTTTTAATGATTCCTAATATATTCAATTCCTTGCAACTTATAAAGAAAGAAAGCAAAAAATAAAGAAAGTATTGGAGTTGGTTGAAAAGAAAGTAATTTATATACTATATCTCACTTCAAAATACCACCCAAACAAAAAATAATTCACATTTGGAAAGAAACTTATATGTTATTATCTTTTTCAGGATGAGTTAATAATTTTATGTACCGAAAGACTCTTCTTTTTACACTGCTAGATTTTAAATGTCAATTATTTTTAAACATCTTAGAAATAAAGCAAACATTCAATATAAATTAATAGGTCAAATTACACTATCATTACAAAAATCAGCTATATAGGCTAAATCCTACAATAAATAAATATGTACAAATTCTTTACACGATTAATTAAATTATTCATTGATATATCTTGTTAAAAGCCGGTTATTAAATAAGAAAAATTTAAAATTTATAAATATTCTTTAAATGATCTGATAGTAAAAAAAAAAAAGACTTTTTATACTAATAATGTATATAGCTTAATGTAAGTGTTGTTTGCATTTCAATAGTTAATCACTTCGAGGAAAAAGTGAAATTACTAATTAATCTTCTGACCCTAGGATTTTGGTTACGCACTGGATTATATATACACACGCACAATATCAATTTCCTTTTTGGAAAAAATAATGGCGTTCTATTGATTTTGCTCACTTGTTTGCTACTTGTTAATTAGGGGAGTAGTGTTACTCTTTATTTCTAAGCTTTCACACAATTGATTTTTAGTTTCTTTTGGTTTTGTTCTCTCGTAAACTATGTCATTCCATTGATGAAATCAATCCATTGACAGAACCCTCAATAACACAAGCTATACCAGAGTTTTTCATGTAATAATCCAAGTTAGTTTCCTCCATAGTAGGACATTCCTTAAGGTTGAATTCTAGTTGGGCTATCCTCCACATAACACTATGGTTAGTGTAGTCTTTGTTATTTTTAGCTGATAAACTTAGATGATATTTGGTAAACTCAGGGCTACTAATCAAAGAACTCCATGATTTTAAAACAGATCACTTGAATCGAGCCTTGAGAGAATTTCAGTCGGCCAATAAAGGTTTGTGGGGTTGCTTTGATTTGGGTGTTGATGGGATGCTTCATCAGATACCGGTTGTTTTCTTGATAAGTCGAAAACCTCAGTTTCACAACTTGTTTGTTCTTCTAGTTCCAGATTTTCCATGACTTCTTAACTGATTAATCTGTTATCTTGTTCATCAGATTCTGAATTTTCCTGCTTTACTCCATTATTCTCTCCATTTAGTTTTTCCGCAGGTAGCATTTATATAAATGTTGGAACCGATAAATAAACAAAGAGAAAGAAAAAAAGAATGATAAAGTTTGACCAAATGTTCTAATCTTAACGGACGCTATAAATGCTAAATGATTCTTTTTTCTTCGAAGAGAGCGTCAAAAACCTTTCAACAGTAACAAAGCCCGTCTTACTAGGAGAAATGGCCAATAGTGATGTAATTTCAAGGAAACATAAAATACGACCTCCTCCATATTTTCTACATATTATATAACAATAGAAAAAAGATAAATATATGCCTCTCTATTACTGTAATTTCAAGTGGATAGTGTACTTATTCTCTCGCCATCTACCAAGTTAAAATTAATTCTTTTTAATTTCAAACAATAAGACATGGCTTTAAAAATTATCTCACCTATTTTATTTACCTCCCGAGACCCAACCTAACTAAAAAAAATCAATTCGTCTTTTATTCAAACTTGACAAAATTTCATTTATTGATTGTGTAGATGGATTGGATTTTTTTCAGTTGGACAGGGTTTGGAGTGGTAAAATTTGAGGTAATTTTTTTAAAGCTGCATGATATTCTTGGAATTTAAAAAAAGTCAGTTTTAGATTATTTTCTAATTCAGTAAATATTGGTCTTTCAACAAAAATTGTAAATATGCCTAATTTGTCAGACGATGGCGTATATATGCATAACTTTTATTAATGAGGCATATATGTCACGACATGACCCAAGGCCCTGGCCGCGACGGGCATCCCGAACCACGAAGGCCCAAGAGACTCTGTCTCTGCCCAACCCACCAGTGATATTTTCCGCTCTGGGCCCAGGCCCGTACGACTTTAAAATGAGTCACTAGAGAGTAAGACTTTCTTACTTATATACCCAACATCTTTCCTGTATTTTTGCCGATGTGGGACTCCTTCCTAAGTTGGGGTGTTACATACATCCCCTTTATGGACTCAGCGTCCTCGCGGAGGTTTGCCCCACTAAATGGATTTGCCTAGACTCAGGACTGAGGTTTGCCCCGCCTTACCGGGATTTGCTTACACTCTGTTTAAACTCTAGCCCACATCGACAGGGCTGACACAGGAGCGGCTTTGATATCACTAGTGGGTTGGGGAGTTACGGGGACATCTCGGACCTTTGTGGTTCGGGATGCCTGTCGCAGCCAAGGCGCTGGCTCGGGTCGTGACAGAGTGGTATCAGAGCCGCTCCTGTGTCAGCCCTGTCGATGTGGGCCAGAGTTCAAACTGAGTGTAGACGAATTCAGTTAAGGCAGGGCAAACCTCAGTCCTGAGTGTAGGTAAATCCCATTCGGTGGGGCAAACCTCAGTGAGGATGTTGAGTCAATAAGGGAGGTGTATGTAACACCCTAACTTAGGATATAAAGTCCCACATCAGTAAAACACAGGAGGGATGTTGGGTATATAAGTAAGAAAGCCTTACTCCCCAATGACGCATTTTAAAGCCATGCGGGCCTGGGCCCAGAGCGGACAATATTACTTATTGGTTGGGCACAGACAGGGGTCTCTCGGGCCTTTGTGGTTAAGGATGCCCATCGCGGCCAAGGCCTTGGGTCATGACAATATATTCTCTCTAAATCACAAAATTGACAGGTATATTTGCCCCTTTTTTCCTATAACAATTGTTAATTATGCATAATTTGTTATTAAATGATATGCTTCTTACATCGACTTGTGATTAATCATGGTAAAATATCGCGCTGCGTCTACTACTCTTTTCAGTGGGATCAGAAAACATGCACGGACTATATTTTTTCTTCAACAACTTAACTATATGTTCGATAACGAACATTTAACTCAGTGTTTAGTCTATATTAGAATGTATGCTATGCTTGAGACATTCCTATGTGTTGTAGTTTTCCATATAAGCCAAGTTTTATCAGCCATAAATCATGACAGATTAGAACATGCCATACTCAAAAGGTCATTTAATGTCTCGTCAGCAAAGTAATCTAGTATGAACATTATACATAGAGTTATGGACAGTAATCTGCAGTGAGATTTAGTACAATTAATATTTTACTGATTTTTGTGAAATGAATTTGCTATAAATATAGCAAGAGAAAGTATCAATTGAATCACCAAAATTCTTTATCAGCATTCTCATAAAAAATTCTTCTTTCTTTCTTTATCAGATCCAACATTTTCACAAAGAATCACCAAGCCCAAAATGCTAACTTCAGGAGAAGAAATGATCATCTCTAGACCTGCAAAAACAACATGAAAAAAAAAGCTCCCAGCTTCTGAAGTGTATCAATTGAAGCGTATGTTTGCGAAAATTTAAGTAAAAGGAAAGCGCCCTGCGCCCCATGTATGAATCATATGGATTGAAGCCAATTAATGTGCCTACATTTTCCAATCTTGAAAGAGGAGGGACATCTGAAAGTAAACTGAAAAAAGAAGATGATTATGATTATAATCATGACTTAGCAATCTTGAAGGCTATCTATCATTACTATTTCAATCACGGGGTAATTCCACATCCTCCTTATTCAAAGAACTTCATCGACTACCTCGAGGCTTCAGTTCCCAACGTGAAATTTCGTGGCCCGGCATTGGCGAATAAGATTGTTATGTTGGAGCACCATTTCTTAAAGGTTATGAAAATGGATGCACGTTGTAGGATATTACCCCAAAATAATCCACCCTATTTGCCGCAAAATTTTCAACTTGTCCATGGGTTTATGGGGATAATTTTGGAGACTATTATCCAGTTGGCGAAGATCAAGATGAAACTAGAGTTGTTGATGCATTCTTGATTTTCAAGGTCGATGTCTTCATTACGGCATTTTAAATTATTTCTTGGAGCATTAGTTTAAAGTTCATAATTTTCTTTCATTAAACTGAATCTAGCTGTTGTGTGAATTATTAATTTGGATATTGGTTTGCTCGAAATTTTCAGTTCCGCTCAAAGTTTGATTTGATATAAAATGTTTCCTTTTTCCAAGTTTGATATCTTGTCTTCAACTTATAGAATCAGATATGTTAATTGTTACTCTCATCTTTTAAGGAAGGAAAAGAATAATGATGAAACGACATAATTTAACATAGAATGTTAGCAAAATCGAGTGAACATCATCATTTGTCCAAAATTCAGCTTAGTGAAATAATATTGGGAAATTTAAACTATTGCTCCAAGAAATTATTTAAAAGGAAAAAGGCTCAAATATGCCACTGAACTATCAGAAATGACTCATTTATACCATCCGTTAAAAGTTAGGCTCATTCATGCCATCGCCGTTACAAAACTGGCTCATCCATACCATTAATTATTAACAGTGGTTTTTAAAAACCACTTTTCCACATGGCCTCTTATTAGAGGTCCACATCATTAAGTAAAATAAATCAATATTAATTAAAATAAAAAACATGAAACCCATTTAATACCCGATCCTTTAAATATCCAACCCACACCCATTTAATATCACATTATCTTTCCACACTATCATCAAATAACCTAAAATTCCGAAAACCCTTAGTCCAACATCAGGTATGGTTTTATCTCCTCCAATTTCTGTAGTACTTGCGAAGCTTCTGGCCGAGCAGTTGGTGTGGGATCGACACAGTGCAAAGCCATTTCAATGTATTAAGCAACTCATCACCAATATTAGGTGCATCGCTCATAAGTTCAACATCAAACACTTCATTAGTCCACTCCTCTTTCACAATGGAAGCGACCCACTGTGGCAAATCAAGACCATCCGTAGCCTCGCTAGGGGATTTTCCAGTTAAGAGATCCAAAATGATCACTCCAAGACTATAGAAATCAGTCTTGGTACTTGCATTCTTGATTTTGGAGAGTTCTGGTGTACGATAACCTAGCGTGCCTGCAATGGCGATCACGTTGATGTTTCCAGTAGTCGTCATAAGCCTAGAGAGTCCAACATCTGTAATCTTTGGTTAGTTTTGCTCATCAAGCAGTATGTTGCTTGATGTAAGATTCCCATGTA
>NW_025858363.1:0-3053 GCF_002878395.1 Capsicum annuum
TAAAAATATTTTTTATTGTTGGTATTTTAAATATTTTCTCTACACTTAAATCTAATTCTTTTCCTTTTATTTCATCAAATATGTTACTATCAAATATTATTTTTTGTTCCGTTCCTTCATCATTTAAATATTCTTCCTTTGTTATTATTTTTATATCTTCTTCAGTCAGTTGATTCATCTATTTCACTATCTATTTCATTATCTGTTTCGTTTTTTGAAATTTCATATATACTATCCTCACTTTCTAATTCATAATCTATATAATCTATCTGCATATATTCTGTATTATCTATTTTTATTTCTGATATTTGTTTATTTTTTGGATTTTTAGGTAATTTACAATCTCTAGCTAAATGGCGTATCTTTCCACAATTATAACAAGTACATTCTTTTATAGATTTCTTCTTTCTATATGGTCTTTTGTATTTATAATTTTTTACATAATATCTTTTTCTTGGTTTCTTATATTTATATTTTGATTTTTTATATTTCTTATATTTCTTATGTCTTTTTCTTTTCTTATAATATCTTTCTTCACATCTAAATTGGGGTGCTATTTTATTTTTGCAACATGCTAAATTTCTTATTAATGTTTTTTTCATTTTTAATTCTTCTCTATATTTTTCACATAAGTTTCTATACCATTGTTATAAAAATTTTATTCTTGCTCCTAATGTATCTACTATTTTTGCTTCTTCCCAACTTTTATTATTTTTGAACTAAATGGCTTGGGTAATTTAGTAAAATATAATTTTCTTATCTCTTTACTTTCTTCTATACTATATGCTCCTTTATAATAATATTCTTTAAATGCGCAAGTATATTCATCTATATAACACATATTACATATTGCTAATTTTAACATTAAATTTCTATTTGTATCTTTTTCTTCATCTTGTTCTTCTTCTATTGTTGTCGTACTACCAAATTTATCTTTTATATCTGTTTCATATTTTTTTAATAGTTCTATAGGGGTTAGTTTAGTTGTTGTTGATGATGTTCCTTCTATAGGTTTATTAGTTCTTAATACTTTTTTGTTATTTTCAGTTAAATTTGAAAACCATAGTTTTACTGATCCTATTATCAACATGAACTATTCACAATAAAATGAACAAAGAAGAATTTATAATAGATGAAAAAATATATGAAAACCACGAAGGATCAAAAATAAAAATAGTATTTTCTAATCTAGGAAGAAGATATAAGAAAATAGGTGAACATTTATATCTAATGTTAGAAAAAGAAGAATTAAAATTAGAAGATAAATTGACAGCAATGGTAAGAATAGAAAAAGAAAATGAAGAGATAGATAGGAAAAAGGAAATAGAAAAAATAAAACAACAATCTACGGAAGAAATACGAAAAATAGAAGAAACTAAAAATAATAGGATTGCTGAATTAGAAAAAGAACTACAAATGTTAAAAGAGCTATATGAACAAAGACAAAAAGAAAAAGAAGAAAAAGATAAAGAACAGAAGTTACTGAACGAAATAAATCAATTTAAGGAAAAATTGGAAATAAAAAACAAAGAATTAGAAATAAATAATATAGATGTTGAAGAGACAGAGATAGATTATTATGATTCCGAAGATAGTGAAACATATACATAAATATTAACAAATACAAAAAATTTAGAAATCAATGAAAAACAAAAAGAAATTAATGAGGAAAACTTAGAAAGTACCCACACAGAAATAAATACTCTTGATAAAAAAGAAGATGAAAATATAATACCTAAAACAACAGAAATAAGAAAACCTATGTATTATGAGAATAAGTTTAAAAAATATAATGAATATGATAAATGGATACCAAAACAAGTAATTAATAAAAATTATAACTTTTTAGACCTAGACTGTGTAATAGATACAGAAAAAACAATACAATTATGGATAAGATATATGACAAAACAATTATTAGATAATAATATAAATATAACAGATGCACCAGAATATATAGAAAGAACACTAATAGGATCAGTAAAACAATGGTTTTCAAATTTAACTGAAAATAGCAAAAAAGTATTAAGAACTAATAAACCTATAGAAGGAACATCATCAACAACAACTAAACTAACCCCTATAGAACTATTAAAAAAATATGAAACAGCTATAAAAGATGAATTTGGTAGTACGACAACAATAGAAGAAGAACAAGATGAAGAAAAAGATACAAATAGAAATTTAATGTTAAAATTAGCAATATGTAATATGTGTTATATAGATAAATATACTTGCGCATTTAAAGAATATTATTATAAAGGAGCATATAGAATAGAAGAAAGTAAAGAGATAAGAAAATTATATTTTACTAAATTACCCGAGCCATTTAGTTCAAAAATAATAAAAAGTTGGGAAGAAGCAAAAATAGTAGATACGTTAGGAGCAAGAATAAAATTTTTACAACAATGGTATAGAAACTTATGTGAAAAATATAGAGAAGAATTAAAAATGGAAAAAACATTAATAAGAAATTTAGCATGTTGCAAAAATAAAATAGCACCCCAATTTGGATGTGAAGAAAGATATTATAAGAAAAGAAAAAGACATAAGAAATATAAGAAATGTAAAAAATCAAAATATAAATATAAGAAACCAAGGAAAAGATATTATGTAAAAAATTATAAATACAAAAGACCATATAGAAAGAAGAAATCTATAAAAGAATGTACTTGTTATAATTGTGGAAAGATACGCCATTTAGCTAGAGATTGTAAATTACCTAAAAATCCAAAAAATAAACAAATATCAGAAATAAAAATAGATAATACAGAATATATGCAGATAGATTATATAGATTATGAATTAGAAAGTGAGGATAGTATATATGAAATTTCAAAAAACGAAACAGATAATGAAATAGATAGTGAAATAGATGAATCAACTGACTGAAGAAGATATAAAAATAATAACAAAGGAAGAATATTTAAATGATGAAGGAACGGAACAAAAAATAATATTTGATAGTAACATATTTGATGAAATAAAAGGAAAAGAATTAGATTTAAGTGTAGAGAAAATATTTAAAATACCAACAATAAAAAATATTTTTA
>NW_025858364.1:0-4239 GCF_002878395.1 Capsicum annuum
GATACATTCATGCGGTTTTATCTGATCTCTTCTATCGAACAATTTCATCGGATTTAATGGACCAATAGCCCATTGTTTAACACCTGCGTTCTTCTCTTTTGCTAAAGAATCGAGATATAATCCTTCGACTTCATAGCAAGAATTGAATAAATCGCCACGATTGATCTTTTCGCGAAACTCCTTCTGGATTTTTACATATTCTGCAAACTCTGGAGTTATTGAATCGTCGCGCCAGAGGCGAATGGAAACAGTTGAAATGCAACGCAAGCTGTAGCATTCGACATTTTGTATAGAAGGAGTATCTTCAAGAACCCAAGCAATTAAAGAATCGTAAATAACGATAACCCTTTTGTAGTTTCTTGATAGTTCACGTAAAAGGGAAGTTACCGGGTGACGTAGATGACACGTGGCATGGAAAGAAGGCATTAGTTGGGAGGGGAATTTGGTGTTGGAATTTGGATTTGGTGGTGGAGTTTGGTAGTCTGGGATTGTTAGTTCGTGGAAATTAAGGTTGGAAATGGAAAGTGGATCCCACCCATGCACACGTGTCTTCGCTTGACGGAGGTGTGCGGTGGTGCTGGCGAAGTGGATCGGGTGGTTACAGGCGGCGATAAGGCGGGAGAGGTGGAGGAGTTGGTTTAAATGGCCTTGTGCTGGTAGAGGAACCATTACTATGGCAACCTCCATATTGTTAAGTTTGGCCATAGAAGAGATAATTTTTTTTGTTGGTGAAAATAAAATTGTTGGTTACAATTGAGGTGTATTTATTGGTGTGGAGTAGTACGTTACAATTTGACCAAAAAAAAAATATTCACGCGTTCAGTACTCGTACGGAAATTCGATAAAGTTTAAATTTGCATCGTAAAATCAAGTTTAAAGTATATTCTAATATTAGAGAATTTCATATTTAGGAATCAAAAAATTTCTAACTAAAAATGAGATAGTAGTTATCATTTCACCAAAATATTATAAAAATAAGAAGCAGAACGCGTTATCACCTACCGTCCTTTCCTCTACTGTTGGGAATATTCCTTCCATAGATGGGGAATTTAAGCTCTAGATTTAGAAAGGTCATTGATAAAGAACGCTATCATCAAATAATTCTTACTTGATGTAAATTTAAATTAATTAAATTTCTACATCAATATCGAATATTAAAGAAGGAAAATAATACATAAAGTGATATTTAATAAATTTCTACATCAATATCGAACCTTAAAGAAGGAAAATAATACATAGAGTGATATGGTAGATCTAGAATAATCTTTTTAAAAGTTTTTTCAATCTGTCAAGATGAAATAATAATGTCACTTTTTTTATTTATTTAGGTATAACAGCTATATATAGCATAATACAATTGGAAAATTGATGTTGATGGGAAGAGAAAAAAGGAATTATATCGTTTTGCAAAGTCAAGTCAATATTGTGTAGCTAACCAAATTTTCTCCAAGAAAATGACTTAATACTTTGAACTAACGTGATTCCTACAACTATTTTTTTTGACTTTTTAATTAGTTTCATATATTTATACTGAAATTTAATTAAATTTATATATTACAGGATCTATTTATGAAGCGGTGATATTTTTAAATAATTTACTTTTAATTAAAAAAATTCGAACCTGAAAGATCTGTTTAAGAAATTTCAATTATTCCATCACACTTCATATGTTGGTCATTACTAAATTCCATCATGACCGTATCTTTTATCGGTTATTCTTCTTTTCTCCAACAATTTTCTCTTAGTGAAATTAAATAATCCTTCTATGAACTTCACTTAAATTTAAAAATACTACATATATTGAATTGAAGCATCCTTTTTTTTATTTCTCGTATTCTAGACTAGATGTGGAAAAGTAACATATATAATTAAAAGACTTAGTCAATTGGAATAGTATTTTTAAAGTGACAAGCATTGAAACTTCCAATAAAGTTAGAAGGTTCAATGACTTATGCAACTTGCAAGAGTGTCAATTGTATCTTTCCTAGGTTGTAAACTTATGTCATGACTTACGTTTGTCCCAATCATACTTCATATGCATAGAAAAAACAATTTCATGTATTTATTACTCCCACCGTCTTAAATTATTCGTCCCAAATTTTCTAATTTAATTTTTTATTTTACTTGTCTTTTTTCATTAATCAAAATAAATTTTTTTTTTTCATGTTTTACCCTTTGCATTAATTACTTTTTATTCAAATTAAATTATAAATATCATTTAATAGGGGTACTATAATAAATTAGTCATGTTATTAATTATTTTTTTTAATCAATGTGCGATCTCAATTTGAAACGGGTAATTTGAGCCGGAGGTGGTAAGTTTGAACAGGCCATTTTGACTCAAATGGGAAAAGAAAAGAGAAAAAGACAATCAATTAAAGAATATTTTAAAATTTTTGCTAGGAAAATTCAAGATATAAAAAATGAACACACAAAAAATTATGAAAATCTTATATTTATTTACTATTTAAGTATAAAGTGGAAAATTGGAAAATCTCCTAACAATCAATTAAAGGAAAGTTGCATAGAGATATTTATTTAAATTCAATTTGTAAAAGTTGTGTGAATTCAACGAACCTAAAATTGAAAATTTTATGACTCGCTATCTTGTCAAGAAAGTAAGGAGACGATTTAATTGAGTGTAGGAATCTTTCTAAAACAACCTCCATTATTATTATTGCCATCAGATTAAGAAATAAGAAATCAATCAAAATGAATCTGAAATAAGTTATTATCATATTAAATAATTTAATATAAATTTAATTCGTAAAAACGAATCTTTTATTTTGTTGAAAAGAACCCCTTACATTCCTAGCTTGGCTTAGGACAAATAAGTTGTATCAAGTTATGTTCCTAGGAAAATTCTCATAACATCTATACAACTTGTCAATAGCATCCAAACATCTAACACCAATAAATTCACAATATTTTACATAACAATTTACCAACGAAATTGCACCCCACCCCTTTGTGTTCTATTGATCAGAAGTATCCAGCAGCATCACGCCGGCCGCTAGAAAAAGTGTTGTTACTAAGCTAAGCTACTATTGGAAAACTCGATATAAGCGATTTTCTGCTTCCAAAAAAAAATATTTCTTCTATGGCCAAACTTAACAATAGTGAGGTTGCCATAGTAATGGTTCCACTACCAGCACAAGGCCATTTAAACCAACTCCTCCACCTCTCCCGCCTTATCTCCGCCTATCACCTCCCTATCCACTTTGCCGGAAACACCGTCCACCTCCGCCAGGCGAAGACACGTGTGCATGGGTGGGACCCACTTTCCATTTCCAACATTAAATTCCATGAATACCAAATACCGAACTACCAAACTCCACCACCTAATCCAAATTCCATCACCAAATTCCCTTCCCATTTGATGCCTTCTTTTCATGCCACGTGTCATCTACGTCACCCGATTACTTCCCTTTTACGTGAACTATCAAGAAATTACAAAAGAGTTATTGTTATTTATGATTCTTTTATTGCATGGGTTCTTCAAGATGCCCCTTCTATACCAAATGTTGAGTGTTACAGTTTTCGTAGCATTTCAGGTCAGCATGTCTCATGTAAATTAGTGATTTAAAGTCAAAAATAATATACATATATATATATATATATATATATATATATAAAGGTATTCATTTGACTTTTTGATATCCTAATATACAATCGATCTTTTTGATCTGGCTATTCTCTTGATTCCATACATAGCGAGAATTTTGCATGGGGCTGCTCTTTTATACATCCTTCTAGCTTTTTGAGATGCAAAGTTACTAACAACATACTTGTAATCGATTTTTTCTAATAATTCTTATTCAGTTAATAATATAACTAATTTGTTAGATGTGACGTGACACATAATACTTAAGATATGTCAAATATTTTCTAATAATTATTTCCTTTGATATAAAAAATTCAGGCTTTACTATTTACTCATTCATATGTGATGCTGCTGGAAGATTACCTGCTGATGCTGAAGATGAATTTCTTGAAAAAATTTCATCAATGGAAAGCTGCTTTACACAAGAATTTTTAGAATTTAACATAGTACAGACAAAGTATAGGGAAATGATTAATTCTGGTGATTTATACAATTCTTGCTATGAAATTGAAGGATTATATCTTGATTTGTTAGCAAAAGAGAAAAGTGCTGGTAATAAACAATGGGCCATTGGTCCATTAAATCCAGTGAAATTGTTCGATAGAAGAGATCAGATAAAACCGCATGAATGTATC
>NW_025858365.1:0-2739 GCF_002878395.1 Capsicum annuum
TAGGTTGAACCTCTGGTTTGGCCGCTGTCTCTCCCTGTTGCACTCGCGAAATGCTCCCTTTTCATAATTCTTGTCCAATGTTGAAATAGAATTTTGCCCAAAGCAAAACGTTGTAGCGACATCATTTGTCTTTTTTGATAAGTGTGATAACCAAAAGGCTTTCTTGAGATAATGCAGTAACCTTTCTTCATAAGGGTTGGACATTTCCTCTTGTCGCGTGTTGTAAGTTTTTCTTAATTTTATGGTAAGACCCACTTGTGGGATTAAACTAGGTATGTTGTTTTTGTGCTTTAGTCCGAGGGTCCTTCCAAAACAGCTTCTCTACCTTCATACGGTAGGGGCAAGGCTGTGTACACACTACCCTACAGATCCCACTATTGGAAATAGCATGTTTTTGTTGTGCTTATATTGATACTCGTACTAAATCATAATTGCAGTAGAGTAAATGCACTCTTTGGTACCACTACTATAGCTTCTCTTTTTTGTTTTGGATGAAAGGACATGCTACTTCCTTTGTTGATTTTGTTTCAGATATTCTTATCATCAAGTCAAATCATTTAGTATTGAAAAGGACCAGTAAATATCCTGTCCTTATTAATTTTACCAAGATGTGTGAGTGTGGCAAAGAGTTCTTTTGCTAATTCTGCCCGGAGGTTCACGGGCATTATGTTTGGTTATATTTTGCTATTTTGCTTGGCATTTTTCTTCTTGACTATCCACAATAATGAAAGTTGATGTGCAATCCTTTTGCATTTTCTGGATGCTAAATGAATAAAAGCTTCCTTGATTTTTAAAAAGAGTAAATAATGGAAGCTAATGTTGGATGTGCTTCCCTCATAGACGGATCCAGGATTTAAATTTTAAGGGTTCAACCTTTGAGGTTTTTAACATTGTCTCAATACATTACCCCCACTATTTTGTATGAAGCGGAGTATTGGTCAGTTAAGAAATCTCATATTTAAAAATTGAAGGTGGCAAAAATGCGGATGTTGCGTTGGATGTGTGGGCTTACTAGGGGTGATAGAGTTCAGAATGAGACTATCCGAGAGAAGGTTGGAGTGGCTTTGGTGGAGGACAAGATGCGGGAGGTCCATTTGAGATGGTTTGGACACGTGATGAAGAGGGGTACGGATGCACCGGTTCGTAGGTGTGCGAGGATTGCTTTGGATGGTTTCAGGCGGGGAAGGAGTAGGCCGAAGAAATACTGGAGAGAGTTGATTAGGCGGGACATGGAGCAGTTACAACTTACTGAGGACATGACCCTACATAAGAAGATCTGGAGGACGTGTATTAGGAAAGAAGGCTAGTGACAATTTGAGTAGGTAGGGTAGGGCATTACTTGGTGGGTGTATTATTCTTGTTATGCTACCTTGTTGCATGTTGTATTATGATTGCTTACATTTCCTTGTTTACATTTCTTTGTAGGTGGTGTATTTATGTCTTGTCATCTTGTTCCATGATTTTTGTACGATTTTGATTACTATCCCTTATCTTGAGCCGGGGGTCTATCGAAAACAGCCTTGCTACTTCTCCGGAGGTAGTGGTATGGACTGCATACATTTTACCCTCCCCAAACCTCACTATGTGGGAATACACTGGGTTTGTTGCTGTTAATACCCATCATAGTACCAATTTTTCAAAGATCCCTCCATTTTAAATGTGAAAATTAAAAATCTTCTCATTTCTATTATGATTTTGTAGCATTTTTTTTTCGATCAAAATATCGACAAACTATTACACACAATATCACATATTCATCAATATAGAGAATCGAGTTCATACTAAATGATAAGTCTAATACTGACTTCTAATCACATGTCAAACACATACCCCTCACTTTAGACATATTAAGTATCTTCTTATATCACATATTGAGAAAACTCAATCCACTAATTCATATTCTCTAGATCTTATATTCATTTATAACAACGTTCAGGTACAGACACACACTTGTAATATTTCATGTCATTTTATTAAATTCCATATATGATCTTTACGCAAGAGTAACAATCCACAATAATCACATTAGAAAATATTATTCCTAAAATTATTATGCATTAGAAGATTATCACAAATATCATCTACCCTACCATTTATGAAAATAAATTCACAAAATCATCAAGAATAGAAACTCATAAGTAAATAATAAGTAGAATCAAGTAAATATAACTCGATTTTTATTTTCACTTCTCCGAGATTCATCCATTGTTGTAACTCTGTAAACACGCAATCCATCACAAGAAGAGCCAATTTATTCAAAACCAATTAATTAACCATCTGATTCCGTTGATAGACTTGAATAAGAATAAAATTTCGTCAACCTAGTGCCTCCTCTACAGTCAATCGATACTTATTTTCTTCAAAGGTCAAAGGCATCGTTAGACACTCAACCTTGTTGTCAAAATTCACTTATACATCTAAACTAAGGCTTGTTCCTATCAGGCCCCTAAACCCCCACATTTTGTTCCAATTGGACATTTTTTGCCTACATGGCACTGCGCGTGTTGTGCAAACGCAGGGGACACGTGAATAGTTGTTTTTCTTTGTAAATTCCAAATAAAGAGATGCCAAGTGGCATGAGGCCCAAAAATTCATAAATAAAGCAAAAAACCATTCCCTCTCTCCTCCCCCCTTCCACACGATACCCCCTGTTCATCTTCTTCCACTTTTTTTTTTTCTTAAACTTAAATCAATGGAACCCAAAATTCACTAATAAAGCAAAAAATTTTTGTAAAAAAA
>NW_025858366.1:0-4196 GCF_002878395.1 Capsicum annuum
CAGCATGAGACAATGATTGGCCTTGACTTTTATTTATGGTCATGGAAAATAAGACAATGATGGGAAATTGTCTTCGCTGAAACTTAAAAGGTATTCTCGCATCAGATGGTGTCAAACTCATTGTTGGGATAAACACTTTTTCACCCATCATTTTGCGTGATAAAACCTTTGCTTCTATAACCCGATTTCCAAGTCTTGTGATGATCAGCCTCGTCCCATTACACAATCCTGATAATTGATCTATGTTTCTCAATAACATTAATGGTACACCTACCTTTAATGTGATTGAGTGATTTGGAATTCCAGAACATTTGATACTATTAAGAAATTTTGGTGGCTCCAATGCCGTAAAAGAATGATCAGACATACAAACTGTATCAGAACTCAGATATGACTTCTCAGGATTATGATTAGGTGATACCATGAAATCATTGATCGACTCCACCATGTTTAGAGTTGGGGCAAGAATTGCTCTTTGCTGGAGGTAATCTAAGTTCCTGGAATGACTGTAGAAATTAGAATACGTACTCTCTACAATTGTCAATATTGGATCGACACAATTCTTAATGAGAAGATCATCAGGGATTTGAATAGTCTCAATTCCATCAATGGAGCTTCCAATGTTTTCATCACCGATTGCCAACATCCAATTGGCAAAGTTTAGTAACTCTTCCAAATGTGTGCTTAACTGATTTCCTTGCAATCTCATATTCTTTGTTAGCTTTAGGACTTTATAGTGGCTCCATTAATCTAAGGAATTTAAAGTGGAATTAACAATATCTTGCCTTGTTCCTCTGGTTATGACGGGCAAAATCTGTCTGAAGTCACCACCTAGAACAATTGTTTTTCCTCCAAAAGGTTTATCTAAACTGGATGTATTTTTAAACCTGAGAATATCTCTGAGAGTCTGATCAAGAGCTTGAAAACAGTATCTATGCATCATTGGCACCTCATCCCAAATAATCAACTTTGTCTTGACAATCAAATTTGCCAGAGGACTACCTTGCTTTATAATGCATGTTGCATCTTCAGTTGGATTGAGAGTAATTGCAAATTTCGAATGAGCTGTTTGACCTCCTGGTAACAAAAGAGATGGAGTTTCACTTGATGAAACAATTAACATAATATCTCCTCTAGATCTTATGCAAGAAGACAAAGTCTTCTAGATGAAAGTCTTGCCAGTTCCTCCATGACCATATAAAAAGAATAATCCACCTTTGTCTTCATCCATTGCTGCCATTATTTTTTCATACACTGACTTTTGTTCAGATGTCAAATTCATTACTAACTGTTGGTGTTCAACCAACAAAGAGCGCCTGTTGTAACTCAATTCATCAAGAATTAATCTATTGCTATTGTCCACTTGTTGCTCATTGTAAACAGGTCTTGGCATAGTCGAAAATCATGAAAACTTTTTCCGCAACCTTTCAAAAATTTTTTCAACCTTTGCAAACAATGATTTCTCAATTCATCATCTGTCATCTCTACCTTTGAAAGGACAAAAACATCACAATGGTAGTAACATAAAATATAATATCAACCTACACGCAAAATGTTAGTTATCATTAACTATAAATTTGTACCTGGATTAGACAACAATACTCTTTCTTCTTGAAGGATATCTTCTGATAATAATTTTTATGTTAATTGCCAAACATATTCTAGCCGTGACATCAAATTAGACAATAACAACATTTCAAATAGTTGTCTAAGATACGATGGCATTCCCCAGTCACTAGCTTCCTTCATGACATCAATATACTCTTTGTCATCATCTAATAATCCGAGTGCATAACATGCATCTCTGAAAGTGGTGTGGTCATGATTATTGATCTTTTTGAGATCCTCATAGCTTGTTGCACCTTTAATGACATTCAACAGTAATCTGAGATAATATAACTCGCAATTTTCAAGCAGAACAAAAAAAATCCTCCTGATAGAAAATGCAGAAGTTTCTCTTTTCTTCTATTTTTTTACATCTTGTTTCCATACAAACTTAAGCAAAAATTTTGCATAAGTTAATTCTCTAGCTTCAGAAAATCTTTTATTTTCCTCAAACCAACTTAAGAACATCGACTCCCTTACACTTGGCCTATTCACAACATCATCAATTGGATCATCATCAGAGAATATAACATTTTATTCATGTCTGAGATGAAATGCTAGTCTTTCTACCGGAGGTTATCTATAGTGAATTGGAAATCCAAGTATTCTCCAAGCAGCTTCACAGGATGATATGTATCGATAATCATAATACATGTTAGTTTCATCAATATTTGATGAATCTTCGTCATTCGCACTTTGAGAAAAAACAGCAGTGACACGATCATTTCCCTTATTAATATACTTAAATAAGTACTTAATAGATTTGGATTGATTGTACCATTCCACATTGATATGAGCACCATACTTCAATAATAAGAATCGATTATGCGGCACCACATACCTGTTCCAACTCAATAAGTTTTATAAATAAATTATGATCTTTGTTTGAGAAGATATTGTATCTTCAATTGTAATTCAAAAAATTAATGGAATAGACATTATATAAGCACTCCACATAAATACTATCAATCGATTAAGCAGTACCCCGTACCTATTGTCCAGGTCAATACCATCTTTCTTGATAGTTCTACCATCTTTCCTTCTTCTGTAAATAGGATAACCATCTTCATCAATTGTGGTTGACTGAACAGTTTTCTTTGGAAAGTGCTTTGCACATCTACCATTCTGCATGCAAGGAGAGAAATTCCTAGCAGAACCACACGGTCCATGCATCATAAATAACTGCACCGCTTGATAATATTGAGGATCGGCTAATTCATTTGGTATTTTCGCAGAATAATTCTATCAATATCTGCAGCAGCGGGATATTTATTTTTCTCATGAAGAAAAAGTACAATGTGAGCATGAGGCAATCCTCTTTTTTAAAATTCAACTGTATAAATTACTGCATTAAATAAATTTATTGGATGAATAAATAGTTAAAATTCACATATATAAATATATTAATATATTTATATATATATATGTATGTATGTGTGTGTGTGTATGTATAAAAAATTATAAGTGATGAATTGAATATACCTGCTTTTACTCTTTCAAAAATTCGTTTGTCTTTCAAGTCCTTTATTAAGCCATCCAATTTTATTTTAAAAACCCTGGATAAAATATCTGGACGATCCTTAGGTTTTAGACCTTTACTCTCTACAAATCTATAGATCTCTGGCCATTTTGGATTGCAAGTAAACGTGATGAAAAGATCAGGGTAGCCAACCCATTTGCATATTGTCATAGTATCTTGATAATTCTGAAGCATGTATCGTGCACCTCCTGTGAAGCTTGATCCCAGAATTATCCTTTTTCCTTGAGAAGATGGATCAATTTCTCCTCGCAAAAGTGCATTTTTCAACCCTTTATACATATGAGCTCTCAACAGTTTTTGATTAAATCGAATATAGTTTAATTGAAAAGATTTGATCATTGTATATCCATCAACCAAGAACTGTTGAAACAATCTTCTCAAAGACAGAATTGCAGGAAATTCATCCCTTCTATCTTGAATCTTGTAAGTAAAATATTCTCGGAATCTAACATATCGCCTTCCTCGGGGTGTTTTATCATCATCAGTAGTACTAGGAATGTCCTCTCTGTAGCCATCTTCATCGTAGGAAAAAAGCAAAGGATACTGTAAGCTTAAATATGCAGCATTTAATTCATTAATCCTTTGTAACTGTTCAGAATGACTTTCGATAATAATATCTCTGTCACTTCTAGATGGCTCAAAATCTCTTACTACTAAAGCAGCTACATCTGAAACTGTTGGCAAGTTGTATCTTCTTCCATCGGTGCCTCTTTTGCCTATTAATCTGAGTCTAACTTTGGAGCTTCTATCTTCTTGAAATTTGTCTCTTACCATTCTGAATGTTTTAGCTAAAACATTGTGGCTATCAAGCATTTGCTTTAGATCACTAACAATCACAACATGAAGTTTGTTTATATCTTGACCACGACTGCAAAGAATTATAAAATGTAAATTATCAATATTGCCTTTTCATGTAAAATATTATCCATGTATTTTTACTCACAAATGGTAAAAACACTAACCTTACAGCATGGATTCTATTCTGCACTTCATTATCCGTATCGTAAATATATAATTGAGCAAACTTTGGGATGGATCCCTCAAGAGGTAA
>NW_025858367.1:0-2198 GCF_002878395.1 Capsicum annuum
GAATTCCTAAGATGATCATTACAGACAATGCCGCCAATCTCAATAGTCATTTGATGCAAGAAGTGTGTCAACAGTTTAAGATCGCACATCGAAATTCTACTCCATATCGCCCAAAGGCCAATGGTGCTGTAGAAGCCGCCAATAAGAACATAAAAAAGATACTGTGAAAAATGGTACAAGGATCTAGACAGTGGCATGAAAAGTTGCCATTTGTGTTGCTAGGTTATCGCACCACTGTTCGCACTTCAACAAGGGAAACTCCATATTTATTGGTGTATGGGACAGAAGCAGTCATCCCTGCAGAAGTTGAAACTCCCTCTCTTCGAGTCATTGCAGAAGCAGAGATTGATGATGACGAATGGGTAAAAACCCAACTGGAACATTTAAGTTTGATTGAGGAAAAAAGGCTAGCGTCTGTGTGACATGGCCAGTTGTATCAGAGGAGGATGGCTCGAGCGTATAACAAAAAGGTTCGTCCCAGGAATTTTGAAGTTGGTCAGTTGGTATTGAGACGTATCCTTCCTCACTAGGTTGAAGCAAAAGGCAAGTTCTCCCCTAACTGGCAAGGTCCCTTCATTGTGAAGAAAGTGTTGCCCAATGGAGCCTTATATTTGACAGATATTGAAGGCAAAATGGCAGAAATGGCTATCAATGCTGATGCGGTCAAAAGATACTATGTATGATATTTGATCCTTTGTTGAGTTTATTGCATGTTTAGTACTTGCATTCTTGAAGATTGATATGATGAAGGCATTTTATTCTTCTATCCAAACATGGTGTCATCCTTGGTTTACCCGTTTGAGCTTCGTTTTATTTTTCTTTCATATCCCTCTTTTGGAATCAAAATAGAGTCAAAGATAAATGTCGAGGAAATGAGAATAATAGAAAGATTTTGAAAAAAAAAAATCAATCAAAATCAAAATCAAAATCAAATCAGAACAAGAATAAGCTGATGGAACTACGTGCGACCTGATTCTCCTCTCTCGAGAGTGAGATAGGCTGCCCTATTTTGGGCTCGGTCCAACAAAATAAAGATTTAAGATTCACCCAGTCTCCAAAATTGGGGCATGAGCTAATGTGTTGTTTGAGTCAGTTCCAAAAGTTGTAAGTCCCACCCCCACTTCAAGTATCGTTTGAGCCCCTTACCATCTTTTCTAACCTTAACCAAAAGCCAAGTTACAACCAAAGAAAGTCCTTCAGATTAATTTTTGATAATGTTAAGGCTAAGCATGCAATGGATATGATGATACATTGTGAAGTACCACTTATCTCCCTTAGCATAAGAAATCAGGAAAGAAATACAAAAATGAGAGAGTCTTATTGGTGAAAACCCCCGTGGGCATCATAAGGCGGTGGTGAGTTGAGAGAAAATAAAAATGAGAGAGTCTTATTGGTGAAAACTCCCGTGGGCATCATAAGGAGACGGTGAGTTGAGAGAAAATGAAAATGAGAGAGTCTTATTGGTGAAAACCTTTGCAGGCACCATAAGGCGATGGTGAGTGGAGAGAAATAAAAATGAGAGAGTCTTATTGGTGAAAACCCTTACGGGCACCGTAAGGCGATGAAGAGTTCAAGAGAAAAGTGAAAAGTGAGAAGAAAGAGATTTGTTGCCGAAGGTCTTTTAAGATGTCGTCGGTCGAATGTGATGTATGAGTCCAATGGATTTGAAGAAACGGCTCAGCAGCAAAAGGCACGAACTCAACAATAAATGGGGAGTCTGGATAGGAAGATCAGGCAGCTCAATCCAACATGCATGTCATACTCATTGGAGTTGGTTGTCGTATTCAGATAAGTTTTCTTTTTGAATATGGGACATTGCCCTTTTCTTTCATTTACATATTCATGCCTTTTGTCTTTTCTTATGTCATTTAAAAAATAAAAGTCGCCATCATTTCTTTACATTTTAAGTCAAGTCTATGTCAAAACAAGCGAGAAAGAATTTTAAAATTTACTACCAGTCTTTCCGATTATACAAGGAAAAGCCAAGGAACAGCACAAGAAAGAAATATGATCATAATTCAACACGAAACAAAGGAAGTCTATCAACCGACAGGCTGTTGGATCCGTGGAAGCATTCAGATTTGGGAAAAGAGTGCACCTCAGGGGGGCATGGTAAAATGAAAACCCATTGTTTGAGTCAGAACTTATTTTCCTTAATCTAGATCCGGGTCAATGATGCGGCAAGACAGGACAAGTGT
>NW_025858368.1:0-1980 GCF_002878395.1 Capsicum annuum
CGAAAGATGGTACAAGGATCTAGACAGTGGCATGAAAAGTTGCCATTTGATTGCTAGGTTATCGCACCACCGTTCGTACTTCAACAGGGGCAACTCCATATTTATTAGTGTATGGGACAGAAGCGGTCATCCTTGCGGAAGTTGAAATTTCCTCTCTTCGAGTCATTGTAGAAGCAGAGATTGATGATGATGAATAGGTAAAAACTCGACTGGAATATTTGAGTTTGATTGAGGAAAAAAGGCTAACGTCTGTGTGTCATGGCCAGTTGTATCAGAGGAGGATAGCTCGAGCGTATAACAAAAAGGTTCGTCCCAGGAATTTTGAAGTTGGTCAGTTGGTATTGAGACGTATCCTTCCTCACCAGGTTGAAGCAAAAGGCAAGTTCACCCCTAACTGGCAAGGTCCCTTTGTTGTGAAGAAAGTGTTGCCCAATGGAGCCTTATATTTGACAGATATTGAAGACAAAATGGCAGAATGGCTATCAATGCTGATGCAGTCAAAAGATATTATGTATGATATTTGATCCTTTATTGATTTTATTGCAAGTTTAGTACTTGCATTTTTGAAGATTGATATGATGAAGGCATTTTATTCTTCTATCCAAACATTGTGTCATCCCTTGTTTACCCGTTTGAGCTTTATTTTATTTTTCTTTCATATCCCTCTTTTGGAATCAAAATAGAGTAAAGATAAATATCAAGAAAATAAGAACAAAAGAAAGAGTTTGAAAATAAAAAAAAAAAAAAAATCAAAATCAAATCAAAACAAAGAACAAGCTGATGAAACTACGTCCGACCTGATTCTCCTCTCTCGGGAGTGAGATACGTAGGCTGCCCTATTTCGGGCTCGGTCCAACCAAATAAAGATCTAAGATTCACCCAGTCAACAAAACTGGGGCATGATTTAATGAGTTGTTTGAGTCGATTCCAAAAGTTGTAAGTCCCACCCCCACTTCAAGTATCGTTTGAGCCTCTTACCATCTTTTCTAACCTTAACCAAAAGCCAAGTTACAACCAAAGAAAGCCCTTCAGATCAATTTTTGATAATGTTAAGGCTAAGCCTGCAATGGATATGATGATACAGTGTGAAGTACCGCTTGTCTCCCTCAGCATAAGAAATCAGGAAAGAAATAAAAATGAGAGAGTCTTATTGGTGAAAACCTTTACAGGCACCATAAGGCGATGGTGAGTTGAGAGAAAATGAAAATGAGAGAGTCTTATTGGTGAAAACTCTCACGGGCACCGTAAGGCGATGGAGAGTTCAAGAGAAAAGCGAAAAGTGAAAAGAAAGAGATTTGTTGGCGAAAGTCTTTTAAGATGTCGTCAATCGAATGTGATGTATGAGTACAATGGATTTGAAGAAGCGGCTCAGTGGCAAAAGGTACGAACTCAACAACAAATGGCGAGTCTGGATTGGAAGATCAGGCAGCTCAATCCAAAATGTATGTCATACTCATTGGAGTTGGTTGTCGTATTCAGATAAGTTTTCTTTTTAAATATGGGACATTGCCCTTTTCTTTCATTTACATATTCATGATTTTTGTCTTTTTATGTCATTTATCAAAATAAAAGTCACCATCATTTCTTTACATTTTAAGTCAAGTCTGTGTCAAAACAAGCGAGAAAGGATTTCAAAATTTACTACCAGTCTTACCAGTTATACGAGGAAAAGCCAAGGAACAGCACAGGAAGAAATATGATCGTAATTCAACACGAAACAAAGGAAGTCTATCAATCGACAGGCTATTGGATTCGTAGAAACATTCAGATTTGGAAAAAGTGCACCTCAGGGGCATGGTAAAATGGAAACCCGTTGTTTGAGTCAGAACTCATTTCCCTCAATCTGGATTCGGGTCAATGATGCGGCAAGACACGGCAAGTGTTAGCGATTTGGGAACAAAGATGAGAGGAAGGAATGCTGGGGCAAATACCTCCACCACTAAGTTTTTAACTGATAAATTTTCTTTGTTGAAACAGGGG
>NW_025858369.1:0-2012 GCF_002878395.1 Capsicum annuum
CCAAAGGCCAATGGTGCTGTAGAAGCCACCAATAAGAATATAAAAAATATACTGCAAAAAATGGTACAAGGGTCTAGACAGTGGCATGAAAAGTTGACATTTGCATTGCTAGGTTATCGCACCACTGTTCGCACTTCAACAGGGGCAACTCCATATTTATTAGTGTATGGGACAGAAGCAGTCATCCCTGCAGAAGTTGAAATTCCCTCTCTTCGAGTCATTGTAGAAGTAGAGATTGATGATGACGAATGGGTAAAAACCCGACTGGAATATTTGAGTTTGATTGAGGAAAAAAGGCTAACGTCTATGTGTTATGGCCAGTTGTATCAAAGGAGGATGGCTCGAGCGTATAACAAAAAGGTCCGTCCCAGGAATTTTGAAGTTGGTCAGTTAGTATTGAGACGTATCCTTCTTCACCAGGTTGAAGCGAAAGGCAAGTTCTTCCCTAACTGGCAAGGTCCTTTCGTTGTGAAGAAAGTGTTGCCCAATGGAGCCTTATATTTGACGGATATTAAAGGCAAAATGGCAGAAATAGCTATCAATGCTGATGCGGTCAAAAGATACTATGTATGATATTTGATTCTTTGTTGACTTTATTGTATGTTTAGTACTTGCATTTTTGAAGATTGATATGATGAACGCATTTTATTCTTCTATCCAAACATTGTGTCATCCTTTGTTTACCCGTTTGAGCTTCATTTTATTTTTTCTTTCATATCCCTCTTTTGGAATCAAAATAGAGTCAAAGATAAATGTCGAGGAAATGAGAATAAAAGAAAGATTCCAAAAATTAAAAAAAAAATCAAAATCAAATCAGAACAAAGAACAAGCTGGTGGAACTACGTCCGACCTGATTCTCCTCTCTCGGGAGTGAGATACGTAGGCTGCCCTACTTCGGGCTCGGTCCAACCAAATAAAGATTTAAGATTCACCCAGTCAACAAAACTGAGGCATGAGTTAATGTGTTGTTTGAGTCGATTCCAAAAGTTGTAAGTCCCACCCCCACTTCAAGTATCGTTTGAGCCCCTTACCATCTTTTCTAACTTTAACCAAAAGCCAAGTTACAACCAAAGAAAGTCCTTCGGATCAATTTTTGATAATGTTTAAGGCTAAGCATGCAATAGATATAATGATACATTGTGAAGTACCACTTGTCTCCTTCAGTATAAGAAATCAGGAAAGAAATACAAAAATAAGAGAGTCTTATTGGTGAAGACCCCCGTGGGCATCATAAGGCAATGGTGAGTTGAGAGAAAATGAAAATGAGATAGTCTTATTGGTGAAAACCTTTTCAGGCACCATAAGGCGATGGTGAGTGGAGAGAAATAAAAATGTGAGAGTCTTATTGGTGAAAACCTTTGCAGGCACCATAAGGCGATGGTGAGTGGAGAGAAATAAAAATAAGAGAGTCTTATTTGTGAAAACCCTCACGGGCACCGTAAGGCGATGGAGAGTTCAAGAGAAAAGCGAAAAGTAAAAAGAAAGAGATTTGTTGACAAAAGTCTTTTAAGATGACGTCAATCGAATATGATGTATGAGTCCAATGGATTTGAAGAAGCGGCTCAGCGACAAAAGGCACAAAATCAACAACAAATGGGGAGTTTGGATAGGAAGATCAGGTAGCTCAATCCAAAGTGCATGTCATACTCATTGGAGTTGGTTGTCGTATTCAGATAAGTTTTCTTTTTTTTTGAATATGGGACATTGCCCTTTTCTTTCTTTTACGTATTCATGCTTTTTGTCTTCTTATGTCATTTATAGAAATAAAAGTCACCATTATTTCTTTACATGTTAAGTCAAGTCTGTGTCAAAACAAGCGAGAAAGGATTTCAAAATTTACTACCAGTCTTTCCAATTATATGAGGAAAAGCCAAGGAACAGCCCAGGAAAGAAATATGATCGTAATTCAACATGAAGCAAAGGAAGTCTATCAACCGACAGGCTATTGGATTTGTGGAAGCATTAAGATTTGGGAAAAGAGTGCCCCTCAGGGGCATGGTAAAATGGAAACC
>NW_025858370.1:0-2062 GCF_002878395.1 Capsicum annuum
AAGAAAGTGTTGCCTAATGGAGCCTTATATTTGACAGATACTGAAGGTAAAATGGCAGAAATAGCTATCAATGCTGATGCGGTCAAAAGATATTATGTATGATATTTGATCCTTTGTTGATTTTATTGCATGTTTAGTACTTGCATTTTTTAAGATTGATATGATGAAGGCATTTTATTTTTCTATCCAAACATTGTGTCATCCTTTGTTTACCCATTTGAGCTTCATTTATTTTTCTTTCATATCTCTCTTTTGGAATCAAGATATAGTCAAAGATAAATGTCAAGAAAATAAGAATAAAAGAACGAGTTCAAAAATAAAAGAAAAATCAAATCAAAACAAAGAACAAGCTAATGGAACTACGTGCAACCTAATTCTCCTCTCTCGAGAATGAGATACGTAGGCTGCCCTATTTCAGGCTCGGTCCAACCAAATAAAGATTTAAGATTCACCCAGTCAACAAAAATTGGGGCATGAGTTAACATGTTGGTTGAGTCGATTCCAAAAGTTGTAAGTCCCACCCCCACTTCAAGTGTCGTTTGAACCCCTTGCCATCCTTTTTTAACCTTATCCAAAAGCCAAGTTACAACCAAAGAAAGTCCTTCATATCAATTTTTGATAATGTTAAGGCTAAGCATGCAATGGATATGATGATACATTGTGAGGTACCACTTGTCTCCCTCAGCATAAGAAATCAGGAAAGAAATACAAAAATGAGAGAGTCTTATTGGTGAAAACCCTCGTGGGCATCATAAGACGATGGTGAGTTGAGAAAAATAAAAATGAGAGAGTCTTATTGGTGAAAACCCTCGCAGGCACCATAAGGCGATGGTGAGTGGAGAGAAATAAAAATGAGAAAGTCTTATTGGTGAAAACCCTCACGGTCATCGTAAGGCGATGGCGAGTTCAAGAGAAAAGTGAAAAGTGAAAAGAAAGAGATTTGTTGGCGAAAGTCTTTTAAGATGCCGTCAATCAAATATGATGTATGAGTCCAATGGATTTGAAGAATCAGCTCAGCGATAAAGGCACGAACTCAACAACAAATAGGGAGTTTGGATAAGAAGATCAGGCAGCTGAATCCAAAATACATGTCATACTCATCGGAGTTGTTTGTCGTATTCAGATAAGTTTTCTTTTCTTTTTTTTTGAATATGGGACATTGCACTTTTCTTTCATTTACATATTCATGCTTTTTGTCTTTTTATTGTCATTTATCAAAATAAAAGTCACCATCATTTCTTTACATTTTAAGTCAAGTCTGTGTCAAAACAAGCGAGAAAGGATTTCAAAATTTACTACCAGTCTTTCCAATTATATGAGGAAAAGCCAAGGAACAGCACAGGAAAGAAAAATGATCGTAATTCAACACGAAACAAAGGAAGTCTGTCAACCGATAGGCTGTTGGATTCGTGGAAGCATTCGGATTTGGGAAAAGGGTGCACCCTAGAGGCATGGTAAAATAGAAACCCATTATTCGAGTCAGAACTCATTTCCCTCAATCTGGATCTGGGTCAATGATGCGGCAAGACAAGGCAAGAGTTAGCGATTTGGAACAAAGATGAAAGGAACGAGTGCTGGGGCAGATACCTGAGAAGCCAAGAGCTGCAAGCCGCCACTAAGTTTTTAACTGACAAATTTTCTTTGTTGAAATAGGGGTAAATTCGCTTCACTTAATTCAGCTGCTATTGGAAATCCACATCCGTGTGATTTTACTTTATGCTCAGGACCCTCCTGGAAAAAAGGGAATTTACTTTATGCTCAGGACCCTCCTGAAAAATGGGAATTTACTTTCTAGTCAGGATTCTCCTGAAAAAATAGGATTTTACTTTATGCTCAGGACCCTCCTGAAAAATGGGATTTTACTTTATGTTCAGTGCCCCCCTGAAAAATGGGATTTTACCTTCTGTTCAGGACCCTCCTAAAAAATTGGAATTTACTTTATGTTCAGGGCCCTCCTAAAAAATGGAATTTTACATTATGCTCAAGACCCTCCTGAAAAATGGGATTTTACCTTCTGTTCAGGACCCTCCTGAAAAATGAGATTTTACTTTATGCTCAGGAC
>NW_025858371.1:0-1308 GCF_002878395.1 Capsicum annuum
AACAAAGGATGACACAATGTTTGGATAGAAGAATAAAATGCCTTTATCATATCAATCTTCAAAAATGCAAGTACTAAACATGCAATAAAATCAACAAAGGATCAAATATCATACGTAATATCTTTTAACCGCATCAGTATTGATAGTTATTTCTGTCATTTTGCCTTCAGTATCTGTCAAATATAAGGCTCCATTGGGCAACACTTTCTTCACAATGAAGGGACCCTGCCAGTTAGGGGAGAACTTGCCTTTCACTTCAACGTGGTGAGAAAGGATACGTCTTAATACCAACTGATCAACTTCAAAATTCCTGGGATGGACTTTTTTGTTATACGCTCGAGCCATCCTTCTCTGATATAACTGGCCATGACACACAGACGTTAGCCTTTTTTCCTTAATCAAACTCAAATGTTCCAGTCGGGTTTTTACCCATTCGTCATCATCAATCTCTGCTTCTACAATGACTCGAAGAGAGGGAATTTTAACTTCTGCAGGGATGACTGCTTTTGTCCCATACACCAATAAATATGGAATTGCTAATGTTGAAGTGCGAACAGTGGTGCGATAACCTAGCAATGCAAACGGCAACTTTTCATGCCACTGTCTAGACCCTTGTACCATTTTTTGCAGTATCTTTTTTATATTCTTATTGGCGGCTTCTACAGCACCATTGGTCTTTGGACGATATGGAGTAGAATTTCGATGTACGATCTTAAACTGTTGACATACTTCTTGCATCAAATGACTATTGAGATTGGCAGCATTGTCTGTAATGATCATCTTAGGAATTCTAAATCTTCAAATGATATTGGCATGAACAAAGTCTACCACAGCCTTCTTTGTCACTGACTTGAAAGTTACTGCTTCTACCCACTTTGTGAAGTAGTCAATGGCTACCAAAATGAACCTATGTCCATTTGATGCCTTAGGCTCAATCGATCCAATCACATCCATTCCCCAAGCCACGAACGGCCATGGAGCGATCATTTCATGCAACTCAACAGGAGGAGAACGTATCAGATCACCGTGCACCTGACATTGATGACACTTTCGAACAAATCAAATAGAATCTTTTTTCATAGTAAGCCAGTAATAACCTACTCGAAGAATCTTCTTTGACAAGACATGACCTTTCATGTGTGACCCGCATACTCCAGAGTGTATTTCAACCATGATTGCCGAGGCTTTTTTTGCATCTACACACCTTAAAAGTCCCAGATCTGGGGTCCTCTTATACAAGATTCCCCCACTTAAGAAAAATCCATTAGCCAAACGCCTAATAGTCCTCTTTTGATCGTTGGTGGCATA
>NW_025858372.1:0-4109 GCF_002878395.1 Capsicum annuum
ACATGCATTTTGGATTAAGCTGCCTGATCTTCCTATCCAAACTCCCCATTTATTGTTGAGTTCGTGTTTTTGCCGCTGAGCCGCTTCTTCAAATCCATTAGACTCATACATCACATTCGATTGACGACATCTTAAAAGACTTTCGCCAACAAATCTCTTTCTTTTCACTTTTCATTTTTCTCTTGAACTCTCCATCGCCTTACGGTGCCCGTGAGGGTTTTCACCAATAAGACTCTCTCATTTTTATTTTTCTCCACTCACCATCGCCTTATGGTACCTGCGAGGGTTTTCACTAGTAAGACTCTCTCATATTTGTATTTCTTTCCTGATTTCTTATGCTGAGGGAGACAAGTGGTACCTCACAATGTATCATCATATCCATTGTACGCTTAGCCTTAACATTATCAAAATTGATCTGAAGGACTTTCTTTGGTTGTAACTTGGCTTTTGGATAAGGTTAGAAAAGGATGGCAAAAGGTTCAAACGACACTTAAAGTGGGGTTGGGACTTACAACTTTTGGAATCGACACAAACAACACATTAAATCATGCCCCAGTTTTGTTGACTGGGTGAATCTTAGATCTTTATTTGATTGGACCGAGCCCAAAATAGGGCAGCCTAAGTATCTCACTCCCGAGAGAGGAGAATCAGGTCGCACGTAGTTCCATCAGCTTATTCTTTGTTTTGATTTGATTTTGATTTTTTTTCGAACTCTTTCTTTTATTCTTATTTCCTCAATATTTATCTTTGACTCCATTTTAATTTCAAAAGAGGGATATGAAAGAAAATTAAAATGAAGCTCAAACGGGTAAACAAAGGATGATACAATGTTTGGATAGAAGAATAAAATGCCTTCATCATATCAATCTTCAAAAATGCAAGACTAAACATGCAATAAAATCAACAAAGGATCAAATATCATACATAATATCTTTTGACCGCATCAGCATTGATAGCCATTTATGCCATTTTGCCTTCAGTATCTGTCAAATATAAGGCTCCATTGGGCAACACTTTCTTCACAATGAAGGGACCTTGCCAGTTAGGGGAGAATTTTCCTTTTGATTCAACCTGGTGAGGAAGGATACGTCTCAATACCAACTGACCAACTTAAAAATTCCTGGGATGGACATTTTTACTATACGCTCGAGTCATCCTCCTCTGATACAACTAGCCATGACACACAGACGTTAGCCTTTTTTCCTCAATCAAACTCAAATATTCCAGTCGGGTTTTTACCCATTCGTTATCATCAATCTCTACTTCTACAATGACTCGAAGAGAGGGAATTTCAACTTCTGCAGGGATGACTGCTTCTGTCCCATACACCAATAAATATGGAGTTGCCCCTATTGAAGTGCGAACAGTGGTGCGATAACCTAGCAATGCAAACGGCAACTTTTTATGCCACTGTCTAGACCCTTGTACCATTCTTTGCAGTATCTTTTTATATTCTTATTGGCGGCTTCTACAGTACCATTGGACTTTGGGCGATATGGAGTAGAATTTCGATGTGCGATCTTAAACTGTTGACATACTTCTTGTATCAAATGACTATTGAGATTGGCAGCATTATCTTAATGATCATCTTAGGAATTCCAAATCTACAAATAATATTGGCATGAACAAAGTCCACCACAGCCTTCTTTGTCACTGACTTGAAAGTTACTGCTTCTACCCACTTTGTGAAGTAGTCAATGGCTACCAAAATGAATCTATGTCTATTTGATGCCTTCGGCTCAATCGGTCCAATCACATCCATTCCCCAAGCCACGTACGGCCATGGAGCGGCCATTGCATGCAACTCAACAGGAGGAGAACGTATCAGATCACCGTGTACCTGACATTGATGACACTTTCAAACAAATTGAATAGAATCCTTTTTCATGGTAAGCCAGTAATAACCTGCTCGAAGAATCTTCTTTGACAAGACATGGCCATTCATATGCGACCCGCATATTCTAGAGTGTATTTCAACCATGATTGCCGAGGCTTCTCTTGCATCTACACACCTCAAAAGTTTGAGATCTGGGGTTCTCTTATACAAGATTCCCCCACTTAAGAACAATCCATTAGCCAAACGCCTAATAGTGCTCTTTTGATCATTAGTGGCATATGCTGGGTATTCTCCTGACTGAATGTACCACTTGATATCCAAGAACCAAGGTTCTCCATCAAGCTCTTCTTCAATCGCATTACAGTAAGCATGCTGATCACGACTCTGTATATGCACTGGATCGATATAGGCTTTGTCAGAATGTTAGAGCATTGAAGACAGAGTGGCTAAAGCATCAGCAATTTCATTATGAATCCTTGGAATATGCCTAAATTTTACTAACACAAACCGTTGACATAGCTCCTGCAAGCATTGTCGATACGGGATAAGCTTCAAATCTCGCGTCTCCCAATCGCCTTGAATTTGATGGATGAGCAAATCCAAATCTCCCAACACCAATAATTCTTGGACTCCCATATCAACAGTTAACCTCAAACCAAGAATACAGGCTTCATACTCTGCCATATTGTTAGTACAGTAGAATCGAAGTTGTGCTGTTACCGGGAAATGTTGTCCCAATTCAGAGATAAGAATCGCACCTATTCCGACTCCTTTTATATTGACAGCTCCATCTAAGAATAACCTCCAACCTGGATCAGCATCTATAACGACTTCATCGACACACGACACTTCTTCGTCAGAAAAATATGTCTTTAATGGCTCGTACTCTTCATCGATGGGATTCTCAACAAGATGATCTGCCAAGGCTTGGGCTTTCATGGCGGTTTGAGTCACATATACAATGTCGAACCTGGTAAATGATATTTGCCACTTTGCCAATCGACCCGTTGACATAGGCTTCTGAAAGATATACTTCAAAAGATCCATGCGGGAGATGAGATAAGTAGTATAGAATGAGAGATAATACTTCAACTTCTGTGCTACCCAAGTTAGGGCACAACACGTCCTTTCAAGAAGAGTATACCTGGCCTCATATGAGGTGAACTTCTTACTAAGATAATAAATAGCCTGCTCCTTTTTGCCTGTGACATCATGTTGACCAGGACACAACCGAAAGAATTGTCCATGACTGATAAATATAAGATCAAAGGCCTACCAGGCTCCGGGGGTACCAGCACGGGCGGATTTGACAAATATCTTTTGATTTGATCAAACGCTTCCTGACATTCTTCAGTCCATTTTACCGCAGCACTCTTTTTCAGAAACTTGAATATGGGCTCACAAGTGGTTGTGAGTTGAGCAATAAACCTGCTAATATAGTTCAGTCTACCAAGCAAACTCATCACCTCCGTCCTATTCTTGGGCGGAGGCAAATCCTGAATCGCTTTGATTTTTGAGGGATCCAATTCAATCCCCCGACGGCTGACTACAAACCCCAACAGCTTTCCAGATGGAAATCCAAATACACATTTTACCAGGTTGAGCTTGAGATTATACCTGCGAAGTCTTTCAAAGAACTTTCGTAAATCTTTAACATGGTCGGCCTGACTTTTTGACTTAATAATCACATCATCCACGTAGACCTCAATCTCCTTATGCATCATGTCATGAAACATAGTAGTCATGACTCTCATGTATGTTGCTCCAGCATTCTTCAAACCGAACGGCATCACTCGATAACAATAAGTCTCCCATGGTATGATAAAAGACGTCTTCTCAGCGTCTTCATCATCCATAATGATCTGGTGATATCCGGCATAGCAATCCACAAAAGAGGCAACCTCGTGTTTAGCGCAATTGTCTAATAAAATATGGATGTTGGACAGTGAAAAATTATCTTTCGAACTTGATCTGTTCAAATCATGGTAATCAATACACACTCAAATTTTTCTATCTTTCTTTGGTACAGGAACAACATTGGATAACCACATGGGATAGCGAGCTACTCAAATTACTTTGGCTTCAAGTTGTTTCATGATTTCCTCTTTAATTTTAATACTTACATCTGTTTTAAACTTCCTCAACTTCTATTTAACAGGAGGGAACGCGGGATCAGTTGGCAATTTGTGAGCCACTAATTCAGTGCTTAAACCAGGCATATCATTATAAGACCATGCAAAAACATCCTTATAATCAATTAATGCTTGAATCA
>NW_025858373.1:0-1121 GCF_002878395.1 Capsicum annuum
GGTCCAACCAAATAAAGATGTCAGATTACCCAGTCAACAAAAACTGGGGCATAAGTTAATGTGTTGTTTGAGTCGATTCCAAAAGTTGTAAATCCCACCCCTACTTCAAGTGTCGTTTGAACCTCTTGCCATCCTTTTCTAACCTTATCCGAAAGCCAAGTTACAACCAAAGAAAGTCCTTCAGATCAATTTGATGATACATTGTGAGGTACCACTTGTCTCCCTCAGCATAAGAAATCAGGAAAGAAATACAAAATGAGAGAGTTTTATTGGTGAAAACCCCGCGGGCATCATAAGGCGATGGTGAGTTGAGAGAAATGAAAATGAGAGAGTCTTATTGGTGAAAACCCTCGCAGGCACCATAAGGTGATGGTGAGTGGAGAGAAATAAAAATGAGAGAATCTTATTGGTGAAAATCCTCACGGGCACCGTAAGGCGATGGCGAGTTTAAGAGAAAAGTGAAAAGTGAAAAGAAAGAGATTTGTTGGCGAAAGTCTTTTAGGATGTCGTCAATTGAATGTGATGTATGAGTCCGATAGATTGGAAGAAGCAGCTCAACGGCAAAGGCACGAACTCAACAACAAATGGGGAGTTTGGATAGGAAGATCAGACAGCTTAATTCAAAATGCATGTCATACTCATTGGAGTTGGTTGTCATATTCAGATAAGTTTTCTTTTTGAATATGGGACATTGCCTTTTCTTTCATTTACATATTCATGCTTTTTTGTCTTTTTATGTCATTTATCAAAATAAAAGTCACCATCATTTCTTTACATTTTAAGTCAAGTCTCTATCAAAACAAGCGAGAAAGGATTTCAAAATTTACTACCAGTCTTTCCAATTATATGAGGAAAAGCCAAGGACCAGCACATGAAAGAAATATGATCGTAATTCAACACGAAGCAAAGGAAGTCTATCAACCGACAGGCTATTGGATTCGTGGAAGCATTCAGATTTGGGAAAAGAGTGCACCTCAGGGGCATGGTAAAATGGAAACCCATTGTTCGAGTCAGAACTCATTTCCCTCAATCTGGATCTGGGCCAATGATGCGGAAAGACAGGGAAAGTGTCATCGATTTGGAACAAAGATGAAAGGAACGAGTGCTGGAGCAGATACCTG
>NW_025858374.1:0-1197 GCF_002878395.1 Capsicum annuum
AAATTTTTTCTAAGTTCAGTAGCGTTCCTTGGTCATATTATTTCTGGTGACGGCATTAGAGTAGATCCTCAAAAGACCGAAGAAGAAAGAATTTGGCCTCGTCCTATATCTCCATCAGATATCAGGAGTCTCTTAGGCTTTGCTGGCTATTATAGATGTTTTTTTGAAGTATTTTCTTCTATTGAATCCCCTAGGTCCAGATTAACTCAGAAGAAGGTCAAGTTTCAGTGGTCAGATTCTTGTGAGAAGAGCTTTCAGGAATTGAAGACTTGACTCACCTCAGCTTTAGTTCGAGCTCTTCTAGATGGTTCAGACAGTTTTTTAGTCTATTGTGATTCATCCAGAGTGGGTTTAGGTTGTGTCCTCATAACGCATGGTAAGTTCATAGCCTAAACCTCCAGATAGTTAAAGCCCCATGAGAATAATTATCCTACTCATGATCTTGAGTTAGCAGCCGTAGTATTTGCCATAAAGTTTTGGAGGCATTACCTCTACGAAGTTCATGTAGATGTATTCATGGATCATAAGAGTCTCCAGCATGTCTTTTCTTAGACAGCTCTCAATTTTCATTAGAAAAGGTGGTTAGAGCTCTTGAAAGATTGTGACATGAGTTTCCTTTACCATCCGGACAAGGCTAATGTAGTGGCCCACACTCTAAGTAGGCTGTCCATGGGTATTTTTTCTAATGTGGAAGATAGTAAGAAGATGTTAGCTTAGGAAGTCCACTAGCTTGCCAGATTAGGGGTCCGCTTAGTCCATTCCTCAGAGGGTGGAGTATGTGTTCTGAGTAGTTTGGAATCATCTTTAGTTTTCAAGGTGAAAGAAAAGAAAGACAGAGATCCCAGCCTAGTCATGTTGAAAGAATCAATCCGGAAATAGAAAATAGAGGTTTTCTCCTAAGGGGGAGATAGTGTTCTTTGTTGTCAGGGTCATCTCTGTGTTCCAGGTATAGATGACTTAAGGCAGTGAATTCTTGAAGAAGTGCATGGTGAGCACTAATCTATTCATCCAGGAGCCACAAAAATGTACAGCGGCTTGCGGGAGATGTATTGGTGGAGTGGGATAAAGAAAAATGTTGAAGAGTTTGTGGCTAAGTGCTCTACATATCAGCAGGTTAAGATAGAGCATCAGAAGCCTAGTAGTCCTATGTAGGAGTTCATTATTCCTACTTGGAATTTGGAAGAAGTGAACATAGAC
>NW_025858375.1:0-6533 GCF_002878395.1 Capsicum annuum
GTATTGAAATTAAATCGATAACATTGATTATACCCTAGAACTCAAAACCATCTCCAACTGAAAAAAAAGTAAATTTCCTACCGAAGGAATATGTTAGTATCCATCAATAAAGAATCATCAAAATCTGTTGATCCAAGAGGAATGCCTCTATACAAAGTTGTCCAAATTCCCACTTCCCCATTCATGCAATAGTATGGAGAAGATTTAAATTCTGGTGAACATTTTGTAACAAAATAAAACAGGAACTTGGGCTGAACAGTTTTTTTTTTTTTTTTTTAAAAGGAACTTTGATAGCAAGAACTATATCAATTTCTTGGTCCTTTTTTTGTAGGGGTGGGCATTGGGCAGTTTTATTTGCATTATTAAAATTTCTGTTTAATTTTTTGGGTTTGAATTAAAGAAATTACAATCCAAATTCAAAATAAATAAGCTCGATTGGTTTAACATTTTAGAGTTTGTTTTCAGATTATTTGGTTTGGTTATTTCGGAATTGCGATTTGAGCCTAAAAGCCAGGCTTCTTCTTATTCTTAAAAAATGAACCACTAAATAAAGTTTTCATGTCATGTTGCGTTAATAATTCCTCATTCCAACTACAATCTTATGAACTTTTGGTAATTGTAAGTACAAATGCAAACTCAATCCCGAATCCAAAATACAAAATCTTAAAAAATTAAAACCAAACACCAAACCAAAAATCTGAAAATTTTGAATTTCGGTTACGCCCAACTATGCCGGCCCCTACTTTTATGGGCACCCTATTCAGCCTCTAAAGCAAAATTTTCTTGCTTCTCTATATGTGTACTTCTTGATAATCAATACTTCAAAAATCTAATCATACTTCCAGTGTTATTAAAAGCGCTCAATTCAGCGCTTAAAGTGTGGCGTTGGATCCTATGCTTTTATGTCCTGAAGTCAGGTGAGAACAGAAAAGCGTGAGCTTCAGCAGAAGAAGCGACCTAAGCGTTAAGTGTAGCTTAAGGGAAAAAAGCGAGAATTTTGGAAATTTAATTGAAATAAGGGTTAATTTTGGTTCTAATATTTAAGAAAATTGTGACAGATTTACGCATCTTCTTCAACACTCCAAGTTGCTGCTCTTCCTCTCCTCCAATACTAATATAGACTTGCATATCTTCTTTTTGCTGCTTCTAGTTCTAGTATTTATTATTTAGTTTTTAAGTTTAGATTTGAAAGATTTGCTTAAGATGTTATTTCTATTGAGTTCTTGGTTATTTAAAACAACTTATCAAATGTAATCTCATAAGGAGAGTGGTGCGTACACCACATTACCCCTACCTTGTAAAAGTAGAGAGGCTATTTTAGGGGTTACATCCATGGAAACTTTATATTTTTTATTTTTGTATTAAATTGTGCCTCGGTCGAAAAAAGCGTGTGTGTTGCTTCCCGCTTCTCACTTTGGTGAAGCAAGCACTCGTCGCTTTTATTTTCGCTTCTCGCTATCCAAACCACTACATAATTCTCAAAAACATAACTTATTTAAACCCATAACAGAAATTTGGATTGCACGAACTACTTCCATTTCTTAGTCCTTCTCTGAGCACCCCGTTTCAGCCTCTAAAGCAAAATTTTCATTCTTCGCCTTTGCGTATTTTGAAGTATCAATACTCCAAAATTTATTAATAATATAGCTTATGTGATCAATATTATTATCATCCTCCTAGTAGTGCACAAATTATCGAACCTTAATAGAAGAACTTGTAAACAAAATCATGATATGAATTCTGAAGGTACACATCATCCATCTTTTATTCTTTCTAACTTTTCTTTTTAGGGGGTAGGGGATAGAATGGATTGTAGGACCAGTTAATGTCGAATGCTTTAGTATAAGCAGTGCAAAACATTGTTTCAGCACTAACATTTTTATCAAATTGCAACAACATAAGCATCAACAGTAAAAAATTATCAAAAAACAGAAATTCCAAGAACAGGTAAAAGAGTCATAAAACAAAAGCTCTAAATAGCTTAAATACATACTGCTGGTGAAGTGATTGAAGACAATGAGTATAACCTGTCCTCAAGCTGAATTTTTCTTAACCTTTTAGGGCTGCCAGATGACAAATGTGTGAAATTCTTACAAGCGAATCCTTGGAAAACGTATTATGACGATACAATACAATGAACAATCAAATAAGTATCATGATTCCTAAAGTGCATCCTAAAATAGGAACGACACAAGCAGCAAATTCATTACTCGACTCTTCACAGTGTTTGTTAGAATGGATCATAAAATCCTTCATCCATGGTAGATAAAAAATTCTAATATTAGAATGAACATAAAAACTGTCATTAATGTAAGAAGCAAAATATAACACCCTTAGACATGGTGAAAAAGTTTTGCCTCTTCACTGTTATCTCAGGTCCATATCGTAGTTTCTTCTGAAATATTTTTTGAATTTAAGTGTCAAAGATGTCATTTTATCAATACAATGAAGTAGGATATATACCATAAAGAAGCAAATTACCATCATAACCCATTTTATCAGATCAATCAAACAGAACCCATTTTGCAAATTATCATCAGAACCCATTTTATCAGATTAATCAAACAGAACCTATTATATCAGATCAATCAAAATCAATTGAGATAATACCCAATTACCCCTTTGAACTATATCCAAAAAGGTTATGGCACACCTCAACTTAAAAGGGGTTCTATTACCCCTGAACTATTTAAAAGTGTAATTTTGATACCCTTAGTACCTACGTGGCACAACACACTGAAGTGTCCACGTAGGCACACGTGTGTGCCACATAGGCACTAAGGGGGTCAAAATTTCACTTTTAATTAGTTTAGGGGTAATAGAGCCCTCTTTAAATTGAGGTGTGCCATAGCCTTTTTGGGTATAGTTCAGGAGGTAATTGGGTATTTTCTCAAATCAATTTAAAAAAATTATCATCAGAACCCATTTTATCAGAACAATCAAAATCAATTAAAAAAATCTCCTTTAGGTTAGAAGCTCTTGAAAAAATAGCTACCTGATTGTGACATTTGTACCTTGCAGAAGGACGAGCAGAAACCCCAAGGATAGTTGCTTTTTATGAATGGAGAAAGAAATCATATACATAGCAGAACGGAGATTAATTCCTCCATCACAGTTGAACAAAATGCCAACGCCAAAATGGCGTAATCAAGAAAAGCCGAGAGGAGGAAGATCTATGATTTTGCTGGAGTAATGGTGGTTGGTAATGACAAAATGATAATTAATGGGTTTATTAATTAAAAAAATAGATGGTAATGAATTAAAATTGAGCAAAAATAACTCAAAAAAATCAGAAAAAAGATAAATGGATTTGCTGATCATTGAGGCATGCCACATCAGCATGCCTTTAATCCTTCTTTATATATATACTAGTAAATCTACCCGCACTTCGCGCAGTTAAAAAAAATGATGGTTGGTAGATTTCAAATAAAACTATAAGTTACTATTTTGAATCAAAAGAAATTACAAACTTACAACAAAGAAATTCATATATACAAACAAAAAAGATCATAAAAAGAACGTATAAAAATAAAGAAATAATATAATATTATTTTTACGATCTTAATCATTAAATATAAAAGAAAAAATATAAAATTAATACACAATCTTTCAAACTCTTATCGACATCTCCCACAAACTGACCCACCATTCAATAGCCTTCATCTTATTCTTCGAGACAAATAACAAAAAGAAATGTATTAAGCATCAAAAATGTAACATAAAACTTAAAAAACTAATGTAATTATTTGTACAAAGTTTTACTATATTTATTTGTAGAACTGTAATATGAAAATACTAAATATATGTCATGAATAATATTATTAATTATTTAATTGGTTATGATAAGAAAAAAAATATGGGAATAATGAAAATAATGATCATTTCACATTATAGAAATTTTTTTTTTCAAAAAAAAGAATTCAAAATTTTTAACATTGCATATTTAATATAATTTAGAGAGTTAAAAGAGTTTTTTTTTTTTCAAACTTTTGTTTAATGTTTAATATAGAACATAAATGAAAACAAATAGAGAAAAATTCAAAAAAATTATATTTCTTAGCCAATGAAAGATTTCACATCTTTTTTTTTTTTCTATTTCTAATATATATATTACTTATTGACACTTCTTGTCTTCTTCATATATATATATTTTTTTACATTTTGACATTCCTAAATAAAAGTTTTGACTCGGTCATTATCTCACATATATAAATTCAATGAGCAAATAAAAAATTGGTGAAACACGCCCTTTCTGGCATAAGATGAAAATACAAAACTGAAACAAATAAGAAAGAATAGTCCAAAAGCAAAAACTTGTTTTCGAACATCACAATTGCAGAAAATCAAACGTGAAGCAGAACATGCATATAATCACATAGAATTATAATTGCTTAAAGTGATAAAAAGTAAATGAAAATTTGTGTCAAAGTAATAAACACAAATTATCTTATTTTTAGTTTGATGCTTAGATTGTCTTCTTCAAATCCTTCATACTGTCTCTCGAACAATTCAAATCAAGATACATGCTCAAGAACAACAATTATCTTTTGATTTTAAGATTCAATAGACTAAAAAGAAGTAAAATTATGGGAGAGTTAAAACTTGAGCTCAAAATATATACTCAACATTATTACTATATGTTGAACCTTGAAACATGAAAAGGCTATAATGCAATCGAAAAAGCACACATGCATCTTAACGATTTATTATTTCAATTCAACTCTTGCAACTTTAATGACCCACTATAATGTAAATATTCTTTCAATTTTAATGACCCACTATAATTAATTTTTGCTATAATTAATTTTTGATCACAATATGAATAGTGACTTTAGAAGCATGTCACATCATTATTTTCACATTCTTCTTTTATATATAAATATAGATTTTAACAATAACTATGAATAAGTAATTAATTTGCACATTTTTTTTAATCCTTTCACTCTTTGTATAATTGAATAGTTTATTGTTTTCTATTTTTCTTTTTTAGCCAGAAAAAAAAATTGGGACTGATTTGCATAAAATTATTTGTAAAAGTTAAGGTCTTAAGATTGTCCATTCTACAAAAAATTTCATCATTGAAACTGATTTACATAAAATTCTTGTTGTAAATATTCTAATATATGATTTACAAATAAATAACAATGTTCTTTAAATAAGATAATGACCGATTTAAATAAACTATTGTCACATATCTTTATAATCTCAATGTGGGACCTTCCGGCGTGAATTCAGATTTAGATAGGTTTCAATACGAATATCAAATACGAAAAAGAAAATGTCTTTATAACCAAATAATCCTTGACAAAGTTACGTGAAGAGTCAAATTATATGATGTTGAATCAACAACATAAAACCTTAGTTGTTGTGTGACCGCCTATATTATCATTAAACTTGCAGAGATTTAGAATAAAGAGATGAACTAAAAGGTAAAGACCAAAAATGAAACTAAATTATAATACACTTAAAATCATACCTAATTTCAAAATGATAAAGGATATGGAGAGATTGTGATGATTTTAGACTTAATAGTTGGTTTCACTTATATACAATATAGACATATAGATTTATGTTGTGTCATTACATAATAAATTATCATTAAATTCTTAAATTAATAACATTGACTTTTGAGTTTTGGAACAACAAAGAGTTAAATGCATAATTAAGAGAAGTAATTAAGAAATAATTATAAAACTTTTTAATGTATTTTTAAAATAGAAAAAATTAAGATAAATATAAAAAAATTGAGAACAATTATAAGATAGGAAGGAAGATCAAAAGTATGGAGTTAAAACTTATTAATGATATTCCTAATAAAAAGAAGAGTTACAATAATTTATTATTATATTTGTAAATGCTAATATATATACTAGATAGCAAGAAAGTCTTGCTTAGATTATTGTCAAGTTGCAAGTTTGCAGCCTAGAAAAACGACACGTGTTAATATTTAGGACAAGATAGTTAATTAGTTAAAATTAGTTAGTTGCTTTTAACTTTTACAGATTTTTATAAAATACTTTACCATTACTTTGATTTTTTTATACTGTTTTTAATATTTACCTTCTACATAATAATTAAATAAAAGCTAAAAATTGAAACTTTAGAAACTTCTAATACATAAACAAAAAAATTGTAAATCCAAATCATATAAATTCTACAAACTTTATTGCAAACTCATTCTCCTATAACCAAAAAAATCCTTTAATTCAAATAATATATATAAATTAGTACTTGCTTTTGATTTTTATAGCTTTTTATAAAATTTACTTATTGCAGTTAATTTAATTTTTCTAATATTTATACTCTACAAAATAATTAAAAATACCCCAAAATGGAAACTTTATTAGCTTCTAATCCTTAACAAAAGAATCCGTAAATTCAAATCATTTAAATTCTACAGAATAATTAAAGACCGAAATATATAAACTTTAAAAACATATACTCCTATAACCAAAAAATCCATAAATTCAACTAAATATATATATAAATAAAAATAATCACGTACAACTGCCCCATTTTTTAAATATATTTTT
>NW_025858375.1:9533-13231 GCF_002878395.1 Capsicum annuum
GCAGTTTTAATTGATTCACACGATAATTTTATTTTGTATTTTGAATGTGCATTAAACTAAAATTGAAGTAGTATTAGAGACCATCACTACTCCCACTTCCCCCATTTCTTTTCTTTTCCTCACGAACATTTTTTTCAATTATTTGCGGACAGTTTTTTTTTTTCAGTTTCCACCCTCTATTTCTCTATCTATATATGGATTATGAATTTATATGTAAATACCATCCAAACACTTTGTTACAGAGCATATTGATAATTTTTTTCTTATTGATCTTTTCCATTCGTACACACAATACTGATTCTATGCCAATAATATTTTTAATACTCTATTTATTGATTGATTTCAATTATTCTGTATTTTTTATTTTTTAATAATTTAAATTATTCGTTATTATTAATTAGTTTTGCAACAATGATAGCTTGAATTTTGAAATTCTTTTATCCATCAAGAAGGCAAGAATGAAAGTCGCTTGCTCATTCAACGTCCCTTGACAATGATAAAGAGGTGCTACTAAACTCAGTTGATTCCTTTCTCTTCGTTTTCAGTAGTAAGATTTTAATATGAGAAAGCAAATAAGATTTTAATTTATCTGAAATGAAATGGTGATACTGGAATTCTCTTCCATGATGCACGTTGCAAGAACTTAAAAATTATTTATGCATTATGTAGACAAAAACATGTCAAAGATATTTGACTAAAGTGTCAACATGCTAAATATAAGTGTCACAACGTGTTGGAATGAGAAATGAAAGGGAATGAAGGCAGAAGATAATTAAATTCATCTAAAATTTTGAAAAATGATTAAATTCTTAAGCGGTGAAGCTTGTGGCATTCCATCACAGAAAACCTGTTTCAATTACAGAAAAAGTAGGACCAAATTTCAATATAATAAGAACAAAAATTCATTAAAACATCATGAATCAATATTGCTTACTAAACAACTCATCAAGACATTGTTACCACCACAGAAAGGATCTTTAAATATTGCCTGAGTACTAAGATTAAATGGTTGAGGTAAGAAAATGGAAAAAATGAAAGGAAGAATTTTTTTAAAATAAAGTATAAAAGAAAGAAAGAAAGGAAAATTCTTCTAAAAAGGAATGAAAGAATAATCAATCACTGATCTTACTATAGAATGTCCTTACTGTCTTCTTCGAACGCTTGTCCAGTACTTGATCCATTGTAGTTCCACTTTGGAAGCTCAAAAGCATGCTAGACTGGCTTTGAACTAGTCTGAAAATTCAAAAGTAATTAATTAAGTAGCCGTTTGGTCATGAAAATTAAAATTTTCTGGAGTTGGAGTTGAAGTTGTGTTTGACCATACTTTTTTGAATTCATTTTTTGACTTTTAAAAAAAAAATTTTAAATGTGATTTTATGCCCCAACTTTTACAAATTATCAAAATCACCCAACTAAAATTTACACTGAAAAAAAACACAATTAGCCACTTTTATAAAAATAATTACATATATATGGCCATATTTAATGAATTTCAGTTATGACATATATAATATTTACATTAATAGTCGTTTTATCATATTTGAAAATTTTAAATATGAATGTTATATTAACAGATCACTGTTTCCTATTTTTTAGGTAACAAATATTATCTTTCAAACAAATTTATTTTCTTAGGAATTTATCTAATTTATTTATTTTATTTTTCGTTCCTAAAAATAGGAAATGATGAGTTGTTATTAAATTTTAGGGTGCCGCTAATTTATTTCTTTAATTTTCTTATACATGAAAGATTTTACTGTGTGTGAATAAATTATTTCTATGTAAAACATACTTTGCATATTTATGGTATGTTATATCATATGCCATAAATATATAAATATGCTTAGTATGTTTTTTTATACTTTGTATAATTATATATGTGTATATGGTATATACATGGTATAAACTTCATATATAATATACTTTGTATATTTATGTTATAAATATGCTTAGTATGTTTCTTAATAATTTGTATATTTATATATGTGTGTGTATGGTATATACATGATATAAACTTTATATATAACATACTTTGTATATTTCTGTTATAAATATAATACTTTATATATTTATGGGTATAAATATAATATTTTATGTATAAAGATGTCAAGTATTATGCTATATAAAGATAGCAGTTGCAGTTAAAGGTATAAATTTATTAAATTGGACATATTTTTTTATGAAAAATTATCATCGATTTATAATTATCTTATTCTTTAAAACAGTTATATACGTAATATTGAAAAAGTAATGTTATAAGGAGAGTTTTATGTAAAAATTTAAAAGATTGAGGTTATATGTAATAATAATAAAAGTTGGAATTGGAGTTGGAAAATTCGAAAACAACAAAAGACTGTTTTCCTTTTTCAGAAAAAATTTTCGAAATTATTTTTCGAATTTTCAAGGCATAACATCACAATCTTCAACTCCGAAAATTTTTTTTCGGAAAAAAGGAAAAAATCTTCATGACCAAACGGGCCCTAAGAATTAGAAAATTCATGTGTTAATTAGAGAAGCAGTCCAAACTGAGTCGAAGGGTTACTTTTACAACGAAGTAAAAAAAAAAAAAAAAAAGGAACATGATGAAGAGCATCAATGGAACGGTGAATTAGCAACAGTAGAATTGTCTTTTGCAAAGAACTTTCGGCTATGCAACTGCTCTGTCTGGCCCATGCTCACTACTCTCTATAAAATATCATATCACCAAATTGTTTTGAGCATTGCTATGTGGAAATAAAAATATAGATAGGAAGAAGATCAAAAGTACGGAGTTAAAATTTATTAATGATATTTTTAATAAAAATAGTGTTACAATCATTCATTATTATATTAATAAATATTAATTATCTTAAAATTAAATGAAATAACTAATTGATAAATAAATTTTAAAAATAGAAAAAATCCAAAAATTTGTAAAAAGGGATAAATAGGAATACTTACTTGTGAGTAGGGGTGTTCATGGTTTGTTTTTAACCAAATCGAACCGTGATTCAAACCAAACCGATTAAAAAATCCGATATTTGATTAGGTTTGGTTTGGTTTGGTTTTGAATTTTAAAAACCAATACTAATTTGGTTTGGTTTGATTTTACTCTAAAATAACCGACAAAATAACCAAACTGAATCGATATATATATATATATATATATATTATAATTATTTACGTATTATTCATAAATACAACATAAATATTTGTTACATTTTATGTTTTAATCATGATTTAACTTTAGTCGTAACACATTTAGTCATGTTTCATCCAGTTGATAGTATATACCTTATGAGATTCTAAATGAATTTCACACTTTGAATGACAAACGATACTAATTGTGAAAATAATATCTTGTTATATATTGAAATTTATAGTTGAAATTCATTAGACTATAGACAATCACTAATTTTAACTTTCTTTTTGAACCTTTTTGAACTAGAAGTTTATGTGTTCATCTTTTGGGGAGTTTATCATATCATTCTGTTAAATGTAGTTTTAAAATATATTTTTAGAAGCGTTCATATGGTGTTGTTTATAGCTTTGCTGAACTATAACACTCGGTTGACATCTTAGTTTCAAGATTGAGATACAACACTCGGTTAATATCTCATATGTTAGATTGGAATTGTTTTCTTAAATTTTAAACTTTTACCATTAGCTAAAGTATAAACCGAAAAAATCAAAACAAACCGAATCAAACCGACAAGAAC
>NW_025858375.1:13331-15881 GCF_002878395.1 Capsicum annuum
ATATATATATATATATATATATATATATATATATATTGATTATTAATGAAGAAGTCACATTGTTGCTTTTATTAATCTTGTGCTTTGATGTTTTCAAAGGGATTAGCTAACCGCAAGACTTGTCCATTTTGATTTGAGAGAGAAAATTAAGGTTAGGGTTAGATTAATTAATAGGATTTGAGACATTAAGCTTCATAGAAATTTGTTTAACTTAGAGATGGGAAGAACCTAAGTGTAGCCTAAAAATGAAATGCAAGCAATGCCTTTTAGTTTTGTTCGAAAGAGCTAGTTAAGATAAATCTGCTAAATCGTTGAAAGACATTAATAGGTAATTAAAATTCTAGGTTCAAGAACAATTGATTTTGTATAAATAGTGTTGGCTTAACATTGCATTGGATGGATACAAGTTTAAATTAAATTACTATATTTCAAGTTATCAAATTTTCATGACTAATTCTCCCAATTAGTTAAATTTATCTTTATGAGTTTTTAAACAAAATCAAATATTAGAAATCATTTGTCTTAACATAGTTGGTGATTATTCTCAGCTAACTTAATCGCTCATATATTATTCCACGTAGAATTCAACCCCAACTCATAGTTGAATAAATTATAAGGGGAAGTGTAGAAATAGCCTTTGACCAAAAAATTATCAATTGAATGGCTAAGGGCCGATTTTCTAGCTTCTAGCCAATTCGCTACTTCTCTTTCCCCTTAAAAAAAAAATAGTTAAATTACACAAGTTCCAAATTTAAGAGACTATATTACCCAATATTTCTTATTTTTTAAAAATTTACATAAAGTTTTGATTTTCAACTTTACTCTTGATACATATCATTAAAACCTTACAACCTATTTTCACTCCGCCATTAACTCATGCAAGATATTTTCTTTTCAAAGATTACCTTCCCTAAAATCTCTTCCAAATTATAATCAATTAAAACATCTTTCTTCCCCGATTTGCTCTCATCCATTAATGCATGCAACTACCCCCCCCCCCCCCCCCACACACACAATTTCCTCCCCTAAAATCTCTTCCAATTTTTTTTTTAAATTCGATTGATACATATATAAATTTATTTAGTTATTAATACATGCTTATTCTTTAATGGTGATTCAAATGAATGATATCATTATATATAGATATGATTTTAATGGTTGATACATATGATATTAATGGATGATACATATGATATCATTATATGGGTATTATGGTGATTTATATGATAGATATGGTTTTAATGGTTGATACATATGAAATTAACGGTGATACATATGGTATTATGGTAATTCACATGGTAGATACAGTTATTATTTCAATTACTGGGTGATTCATATGCTATTAATGGGTGATATATTTTGTTCACATCGGAGGAGAACGGAGCAGCCATCCCATCACCGGAGCTCACTGTTCCAGTGAACCAGCGCCAGTCCACTGTTTGAAATTCAGTTTGTAACTGATTGACACTGTTTTCCTCTTTCTTAATCCTATTTTTAATCGTATATTTTACCAGAATCAAACTTGTTCTTACCCGTTAACTTGGTCTATCTTCTGTGATTTAATGCACTATTAGTACATCTTTTTGTTTGACGAAATAGAATGTCATTTGGTAGTTTACTCGAATATACAGATACTTGTGGCTATCGTAAAGGGTTGTATGAGAATTTAATTTCTCCTTTCAAAATTTATTTTGTACAATGCCAAGACCCTGTTTATACAATTGTTGATACATAAAACACCAAAATTCTCTATCTATAAAGAATCTTCTGGAAAAATTTATGGGAGAAGGACAAAAATAGCCTCTCGGCAAAAAAAAAAACACGAAAATAACTCATGAATTCAAAATTTCATTTTTTAGCCATTTCGGCAGTTGCGCTGCTTTCTTTGACCCCCCCCCCCCCCCTCCCCTTTTTTTTTAAATCTTGCTGATTTTGTCTTTTTTGTTTTACTTTTGTTGTTGCTCCTTTTGCTTCTTTTATTATTACTATTATATAAAGTATAAAAATTGTATTTATTTTTCCGTTGTTGGTTGGTTTTTTTCTTCCGCTAGTTGTGTTTTCTTCTTTTTCCTTTTTTTTTTTGGTTGTGCTCATTTTTTTTTCTAAAAAACTTATGTTTATCAAATAAAATTTTGTAGTTCTCTTTTGAAATAGTATAAATAACATAAATACCAACACTTTTGAAAGTAATTACACTCTCTCCCATTTTTTAAATTACTTTACTCTCTCCCTATTAATATACATAATATAGCCGACATATTCATAGCAGTCTGTGTATATGTTGGGATTTTTGTAATATATTTAGGGAGTTAGGATTTTTTGTAATATTGAAAACATAAGTTGTGTATTTGTGTAAATTTTAGTTTAAAGTAATCAAATACTAATTTATAATGTCGTAAACAAATAAAATTTTTGTAGTTTTTGAAATACAAATTTTTAAAAATAACACATTTTAATAACTCGTATAAATGTTTTAATAAACGATGATATAATTTTTACACACATTTTGTACATATATATATATATATATATATATATATATATATATAT
>NW_025858375.1:18881-24704 GCF_002878395.1 Capsicum annuum
ATATATATATATATATTTATATACACATTTTATATAATAATTATATAGTTTTTGTACAAATTCTATATAACCTTTAGCTGCAATTATTATCCGGATATATATTTTATACATGAAATATAAATTTCTATACACATTCTATACAATTTTTTATATATATATATTATACATATATATATTTTATAAACTATACAATTACTATACGTATATCGTATATAGATACATTTCTATATAATAATTGTACCATTTTTATATAATTACTTAATTATTATTTTTAAATAATAAAAAAAGACTATTTTTAGTTACAATTTATAGTAAAAAAAAAATGAAACAACCTTCTTAAAAAGGGCCAAATGGTCCAGGGTAAAACACCAAAATTCTCTATCTATAAAGAATCTTCTGAAAAAATCTATGGGAAAAGGACAAAAATAGCCTTTCGATAAAAAAAAAATACGAAAATGACTCATGAATTCAAAATCCCATTTTTAGCCATTTTAGCAGTTGCGCAGCTTTCTTTGACTTTCTCCCCTTTTTTTTTACTTTGTTGATTTTGTCTTTTTTGTTTTACTTTTATTGTTGCTCCTTTTGCTTCATTTATTATTATTATATAAAGTGTAAAAATTGTATTTATTTTTCCATTGTTGGTTATTTATTTTTTTCCTGCTAGTTGTGTTTTCTTCTTTTTTTCCCTTTTTTTGGTTGTTCTCATTCTTTTTCTGAAAAACTTATGTTTGTCAAATGAAATTTTGTAGTTCTCTTTAAAAATAATCAAATACTAATTTATAATGTAGTAACCAAATAAAATTTTGTAGTATTTTGAAATACAACAACAACAACAACAACAACAACAAACCCAGTATATTCCCACATAGTGGGGTCTGGGGAGGGTAGAATGTACGCAGTCCATACCACTACCTCTAGGGAGGTAGAGAGGCTGTTTCCGATAGACCCCCGGCTCAAGACAAAAGACATTAAACAGAAACATCAAAATCGTAGAACATGAAATACAATTTTTTAAAAATAACATATTTTAATGACTCGTATACATGTTTTAATAAACGATGATACAATTTTTACACACATTTTGTACATATACATATTCTATATAATAGTTATACAACAATGATATAATTTTTATACACATCGTATATATGTATATTATACAACAATTGTACAGTTTTTATGCACATTCTATATCTCATATATATATATATATATATATATATATATATATATATATATATATATATATTGATACTTATTTAGATACGTGTTTTATACAATCATCATACAGTTTCAATATACATATTTTATAGAATAATGATACAGTTTCTATACACCTTATATATATAGTTTCTATACACATTTTATACAATAATCATACAATTTTTATACACATTCTATATAACCTTTAGATGCAATTATTATTCAGATATATATTTTATACATGAAATATAAATTTCTATACAATTTTTTATATGTATTATACATATATATATTTTATAAAATATACAATTTCTATACATATATCATATATAGATACATTTATATATAATAATTATACCATTTTTATATAATTACTTAATTATTATTTTTAAATAATAAAAAAACAGACTATTTTTAGTTAAAATTTATAGGAAAAAAAATGAACCAACCTTCTTAAAAAGGGCCAAATGGCCTAAGGGTGAAAATGGACAGTATGGCCCAAGGCTGAAAATGGTCCAATATGTTCCAAATGACCTAATGGCTATTTAATGGAATTACTTTAACCCACAGGCCACAAAACGACAAAAGGCCCAAACTTGGGCTGTTAATTTTAAAATGGGCCATAGGGTGTCCTTTTCCCAAAATCTATTCCTCCATTTTGATTTTTGGGAGACATTTTGTTCTGCATCTCTTTAATCCTATAATAAGACTAACATATAGAAAAACTAGAAAAAGTTGTCTGGATAATTGTTGATTCCGATATGCCGGTGAATCAGTTACAGATCAGTACATACAATGCTCTACGTGACACGTTCGTGAAATACAATCTGAGTTTGTCGTCTTGTTATCGATGAAAAGCGTGAGTGTTCCGACGATTGTGTTCCATTTCTCCGCCGACAAAACGCTGTCATTGCACCCGAAGAATTGCCTGATATTGGTGAGTTCGCCGGGAAACTTTTACCAAATATATTACACGGATAAAGGAAGAAAGTCAATTTAACTAGATTGTTTGAAATTTGAAAGTTGAAAGTTGACTGGGGGTATTGCTGATTTTGTGAATCTAATTAATTTTTTGTGCACTGATTGTGAGTGATTTGCTCCACAGAATAAAGGAGAATCTATTATTTTCTTAAGTAAATATCTAATCAGTTTTAAATGTATCAATTTTTTATATGTGTCACCTTATATTATATGTATCACGATTTCAAAAATCAGGATAAGATGTAATTAATCAAATAATTGGGATAAAATATAATATCACTTAAAGATTCAAAAATTTATATAAGTTACCCTTAAAAAATTACTATTATATCTGGGTTGCCCTTTTTTTCGAGTTTTTCTTTTTATGAAGAATTTTTTAACCTTTCCAGTTAATATTCTTTTTTAATAATCAAATATAATTTTTAATATTATAATTATTACTTTTTTTTAATGATTTAATCGAAAAAGAGCATAATTTTCAAATATAATTAAAAAAAATATATCAGTGCATATTTGATAATAGTTACATGTATTTATGATTTCAGATGTATGCATCTAGATAATTATATCTTCTTCTAAAATATTAATGCATCCTTCATATGTATTGATACAACAAATTACATATCTAATATATTTATACGATATGACGCACATTTGATATAGATTAGATACAATATAATACATTTATACAATGCGATACATATTAGATTCAATATATTACATATCTGGTGTGTGCATATATATGTGTGTATTTATTTTTATACACATCATATGCATATAAATATTTTACACACCAAATGATATAATTTTTATACACACATCTGCATTGAGCTAGCTTTTGAGACTGAGTTAAGTTAAAGATTCATTTTTTATCATGGCATCAGAGCTAGGCGCATCCTAAATCTTTGTCACTGAGGCTGAGTTAAGTCCAAAATTCATTTTTTTTATCATGGCATCAGAGCTAGGCGCATCCTAAATCTTTGTTCACCGATGTTGGCCCATACTATATTAATATGGTGGATATTATATTCGTGGAACGCCTTTTTTTTTTTATACGCGATATAAACTCAGGTTAATGGAGGTCTGAAAATAAATATCATCGTATATATTTAAAATTGAAAAAGGAAGATTCAAAATTCACTAATTCAAGTTCATGTTGCATATGATTTTTAAAAGAAAAAGCATTTTTTTGTGAGAGATTTTCCAATCCTCAAATATTAAACTCAAAAAACTTTAACGAAAATGAAAAATCTCATTTTGTTATAAAACAAGAAAGAATAAAGAAGAAGAGTAGAGAGAATAGAGAGAGTAATTGTTATTTCTTCTCTTGAGGGATGAGAGATCATAATATTATCAATACACTGAACAAAACCTCTCTATTTATAGGAGAAATTTACTCCTACTCTAAGTAAAAGACGAATGCTTCAAATCCTAATAGATATCAAAGTAGATCTTGATAGATCTTGATAGACATTCACTATAATGTAAATACATTTATAACACTCCCCCTTGAATGTCTAATTGGTAGATAATGTGCTTCGTTAAAACCTTACTAGAAAAAAATCCAGTAGGAAAAAAATTTAATGAAGGAAAAAGAGTAAACATCTCTAATAATACGCATTTCGGCTGCCTCATTAAAACCTTACAAGGAAAACCCAGTAGGACAAAACCTCGTAAGGAAAAAGAGCACAACGCGTATTAACTCCCCCTAATGAGAACATCCTTGACCTTTGCATCTCGATCTTGTGCAGCATCTTCTTGAAAGTTGCAATTGGAGAAGATTTGGTGAATAAATCAGTCACATTGTCAGTTGAACGAATCTGTTGCATGTTAATATCATCATTCTTTTGTAGCTCATGTATGTAGAAAAGCTTTGGCAAAATGTGCTTCGTTCTATCTCCATTTATGAATCCTCCCTTAAGATGTGCTATGTATGCTGAATTATCTCTGTATAAAATTGTGGGTAGATTTTCATATTTCACACCATATTTTTCTCGAATGTGATGTTTCATGGACCTCAACCATACACATTCTCGACATGCTTCATGAATAGCTATTATCTCAGCATGATTCGATGAATCCTTTAGGGATTTTCATATGGATGTTTGTCAAGTAACAATATCCAACATGTCAAGTGTGACATCTTCAAGTGTCTGGACTGCAAATTAAATAAGTTTTACGCTTACCAAGATGCATCCTTTCAGGTCACTTGATAAATGTTTCTACGTCAGCATGCTTAAATTAACGTAGAATTCAAATCTTCATAATCTTTTAAAATATTGTGCCAATATTGTATCAAAGATATCGTCAATGATTTCTTATTTTGTATCAATTCACAATGCGACATAACATTTTGAGATCTCATCACTTCATTATTTTCAGGTACCTAAACCTCTCATAAGGTTTCATGAAGTGTTATGTCATAGGCTCTTCAAGAGTACATTGTATTCTTATCATGATTTTATGCTCTTTATCCTTTTCAAGGATTATTTCATTTGGAACCGATTGGTCTATTATTCTTCACGCATACATAGACTTTATTCTTTAAGGACACAAAATAGGAGCACTTACAGCTAAATATGAGATGCTTTCGCCATTTGACTTGAATTATCTTTTGAATGAGGATCTGATGATAATTCCTAACATATTTCCTAGCTGCTTATAATCTCCCCCTTATGTTAGGAAAACTAACATACATCCTCCATCTTCTTTGAGAAATCCATCTTTGTGCATCATGGTATATTTATTAATCGTATATCGCACATCAAAACTATGAGATGGAATAGTTGGTTCCTGACCTTGAACCAATTGAGAGGGAAGAAATAATCATAATATATTAGTCTAATGCATACAAGTGCTATTGTATGCAACATATCATATTTCATACCAATACATGAAACTTTGTTCTCATTAGTAATGGTTCAGTTATTTATAGAAGACATTCAATGCTAAACCATCATCATCAAGATGAATTATCTTGATTACACAATCTGAAAATTATGCTCAATTTATATTGAACAGGTATCTTTATGAAAGTCAAACGTAGGCTGACTATGAATGTACACGTGATCATCTTATTGATGCATCTTTTCAACATATCACATGATAGGTGAACGAGCCTCTATTCACCTTTTATTCTTTTCAGATTTTGAGGGATCCAATCCCAAAATTAATTGGTCCAACCAACGTATCATGAGAACAAACAATATTAAAGTTCATGAAGAATTTTCAAATTCTTCAATATATGTTTAATACTTAATATGCACATCTTTAAGATGTCTCAATCGTTCATGTCAACTTATGAACTTTTATGTTAGTAAACTCCAAGTTTACCATGAGATATGTTTTTGCTTTAGTAAATTTTAGATTTACTATTATAGGAATAAATTTCAGGTTTACTACTTCAGAAGTAGATTTCAAAATAACTTTTCTCAATTATTCAACCTCTTTTGGAGGTGAGTTGTGATACCATCATAATCAAGTGCAGTTTGCATTAATAAGCTTCTCATTCCCCAGGAATGAAATATAATCATGCCTTAAGCGTATCAAATTATGATAGCTTATAACCTCTTTCAAGATTTTGCTACTTCAGAAGCAAATCGAGGCATACATATGATGTAGAGAATTCTTCTCTAGTAT
>NW_025858376.1:0-1170 GCF_002878395.1 Capsicum annuum
TGCCATTTCACCTGTTTAACCAACGAAATAGCCCCACCTATACAAACGGGAAACACTAGGATGCTCCTTAGTCTCCCTGGCACGCCAAGTCAATTTTGGGCATACGGCACCCCAGACCTGGGCCCAACCCCAGAATCATGGGCTATAGCACATCAATTTAGCCCCAAAATTCCCCGTTCGCTCCATTACGCCTATTTAACCAACCAAATGGCCCCGCCCATATAAACGTTCAATATTAGGATTCTCCCAAGCCTCTCTAGCATGCCTAGGTTAATTTTTGGCCCACGGTACCCCAAAACCTGGGTCCATCCCCGAAACCGTGGGCTATAGCACACCGATTTTGTCCCAAAATACCCCGTTCACGATGTTTCACCCATTTGACCAACCAAATGACCCCACCCACACAATCGGGCAACACTAGAATGCTCCCCAGCCTCTCTGGCACGCCCAAGTAGATTTTTGGCCCATGAAACCCCCGGTCCCCCAGCCTACCCCCGGAACCTTGGGCTATAGCACACCGATTTGGCCTCAAAATGCCCTGTTCCCCCTGTTTTTCCCGTTTAACCAATCAAATAACCCCGCTCATACAAAAGGGCAATACTAGGATACTCTCCAGCCTCCCTGGCATGCCCAGGTCAATTTTTGACCCACGGCACCCCCGAACCCCGAGCCTACCCCCGGAACCGTAGGCTATAGCACACTGATTTGGCTTCAAAATTCCTCGTTTGTGCTGTTTAGCCAGTTTGACAAACCAAATAGCCCCGCCCACATAAACGAAAAGAACTAGGATACTCGCTAGCCTCGCTGGCTCACCCAGATCAATTTTTAGCCTACGGCACCCCCGAACCCCAGGCCCACCCCCAGAACCGTGGGCTATAGCATACCGATTTGGAACAAAAACACCCCGTTTGCTCTCTTTCATCTATTTGACCAACCAAATGGCCCCGCCCACACAAATGGACAAAACTAGGATGCTCCCCAGCCTCCATGGAACGCCTGGGTCGATTTTTGGCCCCGACACCCTAGACCCTGGCCCACCCCCGGAACCGTAGGCTATAACACACTGATTTAGCCTTAAAATTCCCCATTTGTGCCATTTCGCCCGTTTGACCAACCAAATGGTCCCGTCCAAATAAACCGGCAATACTAGGACGTTTCCCAGCCTCCCTG
>NW_025858377.1:0-1147 GCF_002878395.1 Capsicum annuum
ATGTACCATCACATATTAAAGCTAAAAAGATTTTGTTTAATTGTTACACTTCTTTTTTAGTCTTAACTCTTAACTTTGTTTTCATAACAATTAGAACTTTCTGCTAATGCTCAAGCATTCCTGAGTTCCTTTCGATAGTTTTGATAGGTATTTATATTAGAATTCTTTTAATACAGTTCTACAATTTACTGAACTACTTTTAGGGGCCGCATCGAGTAAAACTATATCATCGGGCTTTATTTTCAGCTATTTACACTGCGGTATATCAAATGGAGAATTCATTAATTATATAAACCTAACTTTTAAGCTAACTTCAACCTAAAATTGAATCCAATTGGTCTTCACTACTTACACTCTCGGCTTGAATCGGTATCGGAACTTGAAAGTCTTCTTACAAGTGCACCTGTTGATTATCTACGTGCTTATGTATCTGATTTAGGTGATCATCATGCACTCAAAAAGCTTTGGAGGATTCTGAGGCTGCTTACATCATTGAAGGTGGTATCGGTGCTTTCGGCTCTTTCTAGGGATCCTACGCCATTGTCACTTTTGGGAGACTTAAGGTTTTGGAGCTTAGAGGATGTGATCTCTCGACTTCTGCTGCTAGAGGACTTTTGGAATACTTTGGAGAAATTGATATGTCGTAATTCTACCGTGAGTTTTTAATTTTCATGTGAATTATACAAGAGATACTGATTTTTTTGGTATCTATTGATTTTTTTTCTTTATTTGGATTGCTTTAGACTGTTTTTCCTTGTGACGAGGGTCTATCAGAAACATCCTCTCTACCTTATGAGATAGAGGTAAGGTTTGTGTACACATTATGTTCCTCGGCGTTCCTTGGACTCTACTTTGTGGGGTTATACTGAGTATGTTGTTGTATTTATAAAGGGATCTTACTTTGTTTTGTGATTGATTGATCATTTCAGGATGCACTTAAGCATGTATTTGCAAGTAGGATTTCTGATATAAAGAATTCTCCGCATTGGAATTGGTTCTCATTTATTTCATGTGCTAGTAATGGTTTGGTTCTGATGGATGAGTCATTGCAACTTCTTCCTGCTGTTGAAACTCTTGATTTGAGCAGAAACAAGTTCACCTCTGTGGAAGTGTACCAAATTGAAGCATCTGGATCTTGGGTTCAACC
>NW_025858378.1:0-2677 GCF_002878395.1 Capsicum annuum
TAAATACAAGTCAAGAAAATAAGGACAAGCATGAAAGACGTATATACGAATGCAAAATGGTGAAAGTCATCACATGACTTTCTATATACACCCACCGAGCTTGTAGCTTTCCTATAGGACCCGTGGGGGTTCACAACCCATATACTGTATCTCAAATCTCAATCTTAATTTTTCTCTTCGGCTCGTGTTCACGAAGAGACTTTTCATAAAAGTGTATCATTTTCTTTCAAACTAGTGTTTCTCAATAGTACCGGTATCTTATGAATATATTTATATAGAATGAGGATGAAATGCTCATATACGTAATTATATAAGTGATCCCAGAAATCAACTAAGTATGTCCTCAATTCATTATCATCAACTCTAGTTAGGACCACCAGAATACATATGCATGTAAGACACCATTAATATCATATGAATTCTTAATTTAGATATTTTATCACGATAAAGGCAATCAATGCTCAAATAAAGTCAATATTAGCAAAATAAGCCCCCAGACATCACATCTAGAAATAAGGCATTTTAATGCACAAATAAGGCCAATGATGTTAAATAAAGCCCCCGCACGGGCAACACACAATATCCGATATCAAAAATTCATGACAACATACGTTATGATCCTTCAGATTATTTCCTTAATTTACGCATATTTTCAATACTTTGAGCCTTCCCACAGCTGCTACAGGCCATTTATGAATTACTGAAACTGTCAATTCAATTATCAGACAGTTCATTTGAGTTTTAGGCTCATTTACGTATTTTGGATATTTCGTTGTGAAGAAATTGATTTGGGACCATAATTCTTAGTAAACGACCTCAGATGAAAATTCCGACAGTGTCATCAGCTCTGGAATGTTGACTTTAGGCTAGCCAACAACCAAAACCAAGTGCTATCCAACTTAGTAAATTATAGTAGAGCATGCATTAAATAGAATATAATATACTATTACAATAATAACATATTCATGATAATCCCACGAGTGAATTAGATTGTGATGAGTTAAATGTATGCAATCCTTACTTTTATAGAACATAGATAGAGAATTATTTTCGATAGCTCTTCAACTCAAGATAAAACATCTTTAGCATATTTTTGCAAAACAAATTATATATAATACAACTAGAATTTCTTTTTAAAAAAAAATACAGGCAAACTTGTGTCGAATCCCCCCTGCACCATATGTCCTCAATCTATGAGACATTTTTCGTCTAAGTTCAGTACTAAATATATATATACATTACACACCTACCCAAATAATTATTTTAAAAAGATGAAAAATAAAATTGCACACATCCCACATCAATTTTAAAGTCCAATCAATTCAAGCTTCATATATCATTTTCGATTGAACGTAATACCTCAATTCAGTATTAAAAAAATTAAAATTTTTAAAAAAAACCTCACTTGAATCGTAAGATTTTTTTGATTTTGAAGTACGAAAGAACAAGCAGGACCAACGATTACTAATCAATAAAATTTGTGTTGGATGGAGGGAAATCAGTGGAGAATCGATTTTCGAATTTTATATGATTTTCAAGCTGAATTGGGGGGACCAGTGGGGTTGTTTTTCGAATCTTTTAGGATTTTTAAATTTCAGATTTTCTGATGGAAAAGGTAAACCGACAAAAGGGAAAAGTTTTTTTAGATTCAATATGTAACTCACCTTTTTTATGAGTTATGTATAAACAAAAAAGGATAACTCACTTTTCTGGTGAATTTTATAACTTTTATTGATATGACTCACAAAAAAGGTGAGTTATATGTATAACTCACTTTTTTTTTTGTGAATTATGTACAAATAAAAAGGATAACTCACTAAAAAAGTGAGTTATGCACTTTTTATAAAGATAACACCATTTAAAAAATAAGGTATAACTCATTTTTTTTAGTGAGTTAAGCCTATTTTGATAACATTTTATGTACATGACATGTTTTGATATTTTTTTAATTGGACAAACTATTTTGGTCGCAGATTCGTGTATTACTTATGTAAAAAATTTAATACTTACATAACTCACCTTCAAACCAACTATCAAATGTCATGAATTTAGAGATTCCAAATATTTGTTATCACAAATTTAAAAAGTCTAGCTGGCACACAAATGTTATAACATATTAAAATACAATTTCTGAGCTAGGGTTACGAAGGCTATGTTGCGCAATACGGGATCTCCGTTTGTGGTGTACTTTAAGGGTGTGTTTGGTATGATGGAAAATATTTTTTGAAAAATGTTTTTCTATTTTGTTATGTTTGATTGGTTTAAAGGTTTTGAAAATATTTTTCAAATCAATTTATTTTTCTCAAATATAAGTAAAATGACTTCCCTTCAAAAAGTAAGGAAAACATTTTCCAAAACTAGCTGAGTTCGTCAACTTCACTCTTAAGTTGAAATATTTATACAACTATCAAAATCCCACCCTACTTCGATCCCCAATCCTCTAACCCCACCCTACCAAAAATTCAAATCCCTACCCCCCCTCAAAAAAATATTTAATTTTTTTAAAAAAAATTCAACTTTTTCTTACCCCCTATCCAACCACGCAACTCTACTAACTCCCTCCCCCTAAAAAAAATTATTTTTTTTTTTTAATTTTAAATTTTTCCTTAATCCACCCTCACTACCCCGACCCCCACTCCCTGCCTCCCCCATTCAAAAAAACTATTTCAATTTTTTT
>NW_025858379.1:0-2055 GCF_002878395.1 Capsicum annuum
GTATATATATGTATATCTCGTGTAGTGACGTATGCAGTAATCGAAAGCTCGATAACTGAATCTATATATCAAAATATTTTGAATAATACATTGATATCATACTATTGAGGATATACTACTTAGTGTCAATAAGTAGATACGCGTATATTGTTGAAGTTGTAATAACGTAAGACAAGTAATCAATAATTTATTTGATTAACATATTCTATTACGAGGTATATATATATATATATATCAATGAATTTTGCAATTTACGATAAATTTTTGGTTAATTAGCTTTTAATTAAGATATTATATATATAATATCGTGATTTAAAGCTAATTAACCAAAAATTTGTCGTAAATTACAAAATTATTGATATTATTATACGATTGAGGAAATATACTACTCGTGTTATTGTTATAAATATTATAGAATTTATTAAAAAATTAATATATTTAAAATTAATTTTAATTTATTGATTTATTAATTGTAGTAATTAAAATATTTTTTTTATTATATACATATTAATTATATAGTGAAGGTATATTAATGACATAAGATAAAATTAATCGATAATTCATCTGATCAGTATATGTGAAAGACGTTATATATTATTATGGGGTAGTATATTAAAATCGTGTATGTGATGTATATAATACTTATTTGAAAGTTGATAGACAATTGAATATATGTATATATATATATGTGTGTGCGTGTATCTCGTGTAGTGACGTATGCACTAATCGAAAGCTCGATAACTGAATCTATATATCAAAATATTTTGAATAATACATTGATATCATACTATTTAGGAAATAGATATACTACTTAGTGTCAATATGTAGATACGTGGGGGTTTGGGCCACAGGTGACAAAAGAGTTTTAACATGAGGTGTAGGTGACACAAGTCTTAATTATTAGTTGGAGGTGACAATTACTTTATTATGGTTTAAGAAAGTTGAGAAAGTTTAAAAATAATCCACAAGTTTTTAAATTTACACTTTGATCCCAATATATACCTAAAATAACGAAAAACGGAGGAGAAAAAAGCGTCTTTCTCTCTCCTCTCATCCATTGTTGTTTTCTCTCTCTTAGCGATTTTTGTTGTTAATTGTTTCTGTTTCTGCTGCTTTATTCATCATCTTCTGCTTCATTATCATCTTCATCTTCTTCTTGTCGACCATTTATTGTTGTTGTTGTTGTTGTTGGTACAACTATACTGCTGCGATCCGACCAATTTCTTAGGTCAAATTTTGTTTACTACATTACTTTCTACTTTGGCATTACTTCATAGGTGACTATGGTAAGTAAAATTATGTTTTTTATTCGTATTTGTCATCTGGGTACACTTCTGTTTTTTCAACAATGGATAGAACCCCAATTATGAATCCATCATAAGTGCCCACAATTTAAACAGATCAATCATCTGGTGCATCAGATGAGTAATCTATTGCATCAGAAGATTTATCTGTTGCATCATCATATTATCTGTTGCATCAGACGTATTATTTATTGTATCAAGATATTTATCTGTTGCACCAGACTAATTATCTGTTGCAACGAATGATTAATCTGTTTGAAACAACACAAATCAACTCCTGCCACAAACCCAATAGATAACCAATATATTTTCAACACTTTCTATTGCTAATGGATTCAAAATTATTCCTTACGTTCAATTACCCATCCCAAATTTCCTAATTTGATTTTTCATTTTACTTGTCTTTTTCATTAATCAAGAAAAGATTAAAAAAAAAATTCATGTTTTACCCTTTGCATTAATAACTTTTTATTCAAATTAAAATGGAAACATCATTTAATAGGGGGACTATATGCCGACTGACGTTAAAGCTTTCTTCTCTTATGAAATTTTGATTGAATAGCAAACAATGGTTATTTCAAACACGTCTAATGTCCCACCAACTGATCAATGGGTTATGGTAAACTAGACATGTTATTAATTATTTTTTTTAATCAATGTAGTATCTCAATTTGGGACGGGTAATTTGAGACGGAGGGAGTACAAATTAAAACGTCAGAGCCAAACAAAGCAACAAACTAGTCATCTGTTG
>NW_025858380.1:0-2627 GCF_002878395.1 Capsicum annuum
AACCCAGTATATTCCCACACAGTGACGTCTGGGGAGGGTGAAATGTACGCAGTCTATACCGCTACCTCCGAAGAAGTAGAGAGGTTGTTCCGATAGACCTCCGGCTCAAGAGAGAGAAACAACAACAACAACAAAGATTTGGAAACCTAAAACCCCTTTCAAGGTGGCCTATTTCACTTAGCTTCTAGCAAGAGCAGTGTTTTGAAAAGCAAGAGGCGAAAAAAAGCGACGAGGGCTCGCTTCACAAAAGCGAGAAGCGAAGCGCACGCTTTTTTCCATTAAAGCGTTATTTAGTACAAAATTTAAAAATATTAAACATACATAAATAAATAACCAACAGCTCAATAAATAACATAATCTTTCCATACTCAAATTAAAAAGAGAATAGATAATCATAACAAGCATTCAAGCAAACTACTAAAATACTAAAAATATATTCTAATAAACAGAATTCAGATTACATACAAGAAAAAAAAGTAAAAAGCAGAAAAACAAAGCTGAGAGTCAGATTATATACAACCAAAAAAAAAGTAAAAAGAAAAAAACAAAGTTGGAAGTCAAATTACCTGCAGCAAAAAGAAGAAAGTAAAGCAGAACTGGAAAACAGAGAAGAAAAGAAAAAAAAACTAGAAAACCCTAATAGGATGAGGAGAAGAAGAAGAGGATAAATAGAGAAGAAGAAGTCGCATACCTTCAGTTGTTGTTCCAGAAAATCGTAGCAGCAGCAATGCAGTCGTATAGTCACTTAAGAGTTTTAACTAAAATAAATTAAATAAAGCAATAAAACCCTAAAAAAAAGTTAAATATCCACTTAAGTGAGCTTTTCTGCGCTTTTTTTTCATCATCGCTTCTCATTTCTGGACCTAAAGCAAGAGCTTTTTTCTCTCTCCTACGCTTCAAGTGTAAAAAGCGACCCACTATCGCTTCGCTTCTCGCTTAAAGCGAGCGCTTCAATGCTTTTCACAACATTGAGCAAGAGAAGCAGTATTTACACAAGAAAATCTCTAGAAGAGGAAGTTCTCCATGTATTCCATATGCTATCTATGTGGGAAAGAGGTTGAGACAGTCAACCATCTGTTTTTACACTATAGGATTACTAGCCAACTCCTATCTTTGTGGGAAAGAGGTTGAGACATTCAACCATCTGATTTTACACTTCAAGATTATTTGCAGGATTACTAAGGCAACTCTAGAGGATTTTCATTAGGTTTTCCTTGGGCTATTCCTAACAAAATTACACATCTTCTTAACAGCAGGAGTGGGACAAGGAGACAAAGACGGATGGAGGATTGTCCCAGCATAAATTTGGTGGACTGTTTGGAAAGAAAAAAATGCTAGATGTTTTGAGAGCAAGAGCTGTGATCTTCAAATGATCAAACTAAACTGTATCATACTTTGATTCTGGTGCAAACAAATGTATTTAGAGGAAACTGAATCCATTATAGACATCCTAGGTTTTGTTTGGGATTTAGATTCAGTTTTCAGTATTTTTGATAAACTGTAAATATGGTTTCCAGTGCAACCATGCACTGGCTCATTTAATATATACAAATGTTATCTTCTAAAAAAAATGATTCGAATTAATTAAAAATACACCTGGACACTTACTTGAGGGTTTATTAAGGAAATATGTAAACACCTAACCTAAGATAAATAGATTTGACAGAGATTTTACTGTTAAAAAAATGTCATAGGAATAAACCACATGACCTTAAATCTATCAAACAATTTATGAGGATACCTTATATAAAAATGTTAGCAGGTAAAATTCAACTTCTAATTATTACGTAGTTCAGCTTTGGAATATAAGAAATCGGATTTTTAGAACATTATTTTAGCACTTCCAAACATCTAAAATAAGCAATTCATAACTTTGATTAATGATAGTTTAAGTATACAAGCTCTATAACCAGACATAAGTGGGATCTTCTTCACCTAGTGCATGGATGCAATTAAAAGTAGGTATTAGCTACAAACTATTGACCCTTTGCCTGTCACAAAGCTGCATGAGTTATCAATGTAAAATGTGTTGTAGTTCATAATCATTTAATTGAATAATTCAAATTAGAATATTGTTTTTGAGAAATAAATATATTCTCAGAGAATTAGATATAGAAATAATTCTTGAAGATAAATAATTTTTGAAGATAAGTATATAAATAATTATGATTCGACAAAAATAATAAATCAAAAAATATGATACTTTTATGAATTTGTTAGTATAGAAATCTTTTTTTCTTCTTATAGAATTATTTAACACAACAAATATTTCTATCACTTTAAGTTTATATTAAAATAATTAGAACATTAATTTAGAGCCTTAACACAAATTAATTTAACAATGTCGAATAAGGACATTAAATAGAAATTGAATTACAGTAATACATTACTTATTTACATGTCATTTATTTTCTTACACGCCCTTTAAAGAATAAATTTTTCTCCCCATTATAATTATTAATTACTTTTTTTTTTATGTCCACTAAGAAAAATAGTAAATATAAGATATTGTCTATTAAGTTTTCCTATTTAGTACTTATAATTTTTTAAAAAAATTAAATAAGATGTTTTAAAAGATTTCAATGGTGTAGTCAAAAATTATTGCAAACTTGAATTTCAGTTATTTT
>NW_025858381.1:0-1197 GCF_002878395.1 Capsicum annuum
GGGAGCTTGGGGCTGTCACGAGGAGCAGGGCGAGCAATATAGGACAACAAACGCATCCAATGTCGTCCGCCCCAACTCCAATTTTTGGATCTTCAACCCCAAAAGGAACGAAGTCTAATACAAGTGCTTCGAAAGGAGGAAGCAGTGTCGCGTAATCGCTTAAGAGGACTTTTGCTCTACTTGAGTATTCTGGTGCCAAATACTCTGGCGCAAAAAGCGATGGTCGTTCAACAAACGCGTCATCTCCACTTACACCGCATAAGTTGAGCACTTCAAAGATTAACTTATGTAATAATCCATGTTACTCTCCAACATCTTCGGTGATCATGCAAGCAATGGTAACTGATGCCTCGTCTATGAAGGAATAACTTGCGAATCTGACAAAGGCAATTGAAGGCCTGACCAACTATGTTCAAAATCAAGAGGCTAGGATTGATAAGATAGTGGATAGGGTAGAAGGCTTGATAGAGGGAGAATCTAGCCATGCTCGGGGAAAAGCTCCAGAGGTTCATGAGATAGAAAATCATGTGAAACAAACACCACCGACTAAAGAGGTGCAAGTTTCTGCTGAGAGAATAATCCCGATTGGGAAATTAAGGGAATTTATTGAAGGGACCCTCAAAGACAAGTATAATGTTGTCACCAAGTCTTCCCTTGCTTATGCCAAGCCTTACACTGTAAGAATAGATAGCCTCAAAATTCCTGCTGGCTATCAACCCCCCAAATTTCAATTATTTGAGGGTAAAGGTAACCCAAAACAACATGTCACACACTTTGTTTAGACATGTAACAATGCTGGAACTTACGATGACTATCTTGTCAAACATTTTGTTTGTTCCCTAAAGGAAAACGCCTTTGATTGGCCTCGAGCCTAACTCCATCGATAGTTGGAAGCAATTGGAACATGAGTTCCTAAATTGATTTTATAGTACAAGACGTACAGTGAGCATGATAGAGCTCACAAACACTCGGCAAAGAAAGGATGAGCCAGTCATCGACTTTATCAATCAATGGAAAAATCAAGTCTAAACTGCAAATATAGGCTTAGTGAAGCTTATGTGCGTCCAAGGAATGCACTGGGGTTTCTCTACATCTTGCAAGGAATTAAACCAAAATCCTTTGAAGAGTTAGATACTCGTGCTCACGACATGAAGTTGAGCATGTCTTCTGCTGGAAAGGAAGGAGTACCTATTCATG
>NW_025858382.1:0-2023 GCF_002878395.1 Capsicum annuum
TTTCATCTAGGGGGTTGAGAATATTTGACTTTCAACAATTATAAAGCGTTGTGGAGATATTTATAGCAGTAGACTACATTACAAATTGCTTAATAAGCTCAATATGTTAACTATGACCTCAATGTCATTTGCAATAGCCATGTTACACCAAACAAATAAACAATATATACATATGTATTTAGTGTTAATTACATATTCCAGTTTTTTCTCAATAACTCTTGCATATCTTTTTTTCAAATTATTCACCAAATCATTAAAGGATGGTTTCAGTTTTTTCTTTTCTCAACCTCCGAAATACCAACTACATGATAAAATTTTTGTTGTCATTGACGTTGTCCAGATGATCATACATGATTTGAAACACAATTTATTGCATATTTGGCTCCAGATAATTGGCTGTGATAAAATGTTATAAAAGGGCTCTCTTCCTTGTAAGTTATTATTAGGGTTTTGAATCAAAATAAGCTATTAGTTGAATTAATTCATCAAAATAGTACGGTTTTTTTTAAATTTACAAAACTAGTATAAACATACTTAACAGTAATGTATTAGGCTATATTTTATTTTAGAAAATAAATGGACCAAAATTTAATTGACTGACGGTGTTAAAGTAGGAATCGTTACTGGTAGCAACATTTTTGATATAAAACGTTACTGTCAGTTACAAATCTCTACGACTCTACCATCGTACAAAATCTGTCATTTCGTTATAATAAATCATGTTTTATGGCTAAAACGTTACTCTGAGTAATGATTCTAACGAATCGAATCATAGTATTCATAAAAACAAATATATATTGATTCAATTTAAAAATAACATCCATACACCTAAATTGTAATCATCTTTACATATATTTAATGTTTAGCAAGTGTATAATTGATATATATACTTGTTAATGTAATGTTACATTTGATAAGAAGATCAGAAAATAATATAATGTAAGTAATTTTTTTTTTTTTTTTGCTGAGAGTGTGTTGAGAGGCAAGAAGGACTTCTGACCAAGTTCATCAGAAATTGTTAATTGGATCAGGGACATCCGATAAAAAGAAAGTCAATAATAAATAAGTAATATTGTAATCTTAAAGCATGTACCTACAATATTTTTAAATTTTGAAGTATTCATATTTGTAGTGTTAAAAAATAATTTTTTATTTAACATGTGACCATAAAAGAATAAATCAATGACTCATACTAGTGATATACTTGAACATGATTGAGTGTTCATTCGATTCACTATATATACCCAATCAATCAAATCTATGAGTACGATCCAACAAATAATTCCCTCTCTGTAAGAGAGAGAGTCATTACATCATAAATATTTTTCAACGTTTAGTTCTAGTCAAATAACTTTAGGTGTTTTATCATATTTATTCTACTTAGAAAAGCACATTTTAGATGAGTACATTATAATGACAAATTTAAATCTTAATATTCAGTCGATTTAAAAATAAAATTCACACATCTAAATTGTAATTTCTTCTGTAGAATCGTTACTCATAGTAATGTTTTAGCCTTAAATGTGACTCATAATAATGACTATAATGACAAATTCCGTACAAATGTTTTGATGTGGTAGAGTTGCAGAGTTTCGTTACTGACAGTAACGTTTTAAGTCAAAAATGCTACTGTCAGTAACGATTCTTACTTAAACGACGTCAGTCCATTATTTGTTGGTCCGTTTATTTTTTAAAATAAAATATAACCTAATACGTTACTGCCAAGTAAGTTTATACTAGTTTTGTAAAATTTCAAAAAAAAGAAACATACTATATTGGTGAAATGATTTAAATAATAGCCTATTAAAAGGTTATAAGGTTATTAGGTTAAACGGTGGCCGTTAAGGTTATAAGGTTGTTTACTAATATAACGTTATAAGATTAAACGGTGGCCGTTAAGGTTATAAGGATGTTTACTAATATAAGGTTATAAGGTTAAAAGGTGGCTGTTAAGGTTATAAGGTTGTTTACTAATTTAAGGTTGTTTACTTAACGCTAGTTATAAGGTTAAACGGTGGTCGTT
>NW_025858383.1:0-1493 GCF_002878395.1 Capsicum annuum
CAGCTTAACTCTGTGATTTGAGCTATCCCTAATGAATCTATGAACTCCAGTCTTATGTTGAATAGCTCATGATAAGTATGAACTAATGTTTCAAAGTATGATCAGTTTTCAGAAAATCATGATCCCAGTGAAATCCAGTTTATATCATGTATGTTCTCAGTTTATATCTCTTTGATGAATCCATGATGTTGATTATCTATTCCTCAGGCCTCAGTTAAGTGTCAAGTTATTTATAGTATCCTTCCATGCTTTAAGATCTCATGTTCTAACCTTTTAGTGACTCCTCCGTATTTAATAATAGTGGTGAGGAGTAATTGTGTTCATGGGAAAGAGTAAGTATCTCATGTTGATGAAAGGTCTTTGATTTCTTATTTTAGCTAAGGCCATAAGTTTGAAGTAATATTAAGGCCAAGTCTTTGATGTATGTTGTAGTTAGTTAAAATTTATGTGTATGTTCTTGGGGTAGTGTGTGAGAGTTGTTGTGATAGAAGTTTAGAGATTATGAGGAGTATGCTACTATAGGTGTTTGTTTATATGTTTATATGTGGTTATAACAATAGGCTTGAATGTCATGTTGGTGTATAAGCTGGTGAATGTAGTACGCATTAGTTTCCAACCTTCCAAACCTTAGAATGTAAATCCTTGAGTGAATTCATGATTAGGGCTGTCAATAGAACATCTTGTGTAAGTTTTAGATTTTTTGGATGATGTTTGATGGTAAAATAATGAGGCAAAGCGATATGGCCGTGGCACATCGTATATCACGTTAGTAGGGTGCAACGCAGCGCGGCGCGGTGCAGCTCGTGTCGGTAGTCAAGTTTAGTTATGGTGTTATATATAGTACCCCGAGATCTTGAGTTAGGTTTGACCATGGTAAGAGGACTTAGTTTAGTTTAGACCTTAGTAGATAGGTCTATCAATGCCTTTGTGAGAATTAGAAGTTTAATCAAGTGAGTATGGTATTTAATGGGAATAGTATAATAAGGGAGTATTCAAGAAGTGTTGCTAAGCTTGAAAGTAAGAAGTTGCATTGCTTGAGGGCTAGTACTTCTATCCTGACTTATGATCTATATGTTTATATTCGATGCTATAGAGTGATGTCAATGTTTTGATTCCTTAGTCAGATGTCTTGTTCAGATTATGCCCAAACTTCTTTGATCCCTAATATCATTAGAATTTTCCTGAAAATGTGTTGAAGAAATACCCTATTTGGGTGTGAACATTCAGCATGATTCAGTTCGTGCAGCCAAAAATCCAGTTTAATAGTTAGATAGACAAATCTCTATAGTTTTTCCATCTTCCAATTTGGTCTAGTCTCACTACCTAAAATTTCGTGAGTATGGACATCTCAAGAGATAGTTTGTTTGTATCCAAGTAAATTGCAAAATTCAGCTCAGTTCATGCAGCATGCATCAATTTTAGTTCCAGATATTAAGTCATGATTCAGTTCGTAAGTATCCTGTGTATCATCTCAATCTTTTTCTAGTATTTCA
>NW_025858384.1:0-3255 GCF_002878395.1 Capsicum annuum
AAGTAAATGTTGATGAACCACATTCGACGGAAATTTACATTGTTCATATATGTTTAAAATTATCTTTTAAAGTATTTATAGTAGACATTGAGTCCTTTTTGACTTGGTCGTGTGTTTACTTCTTCATATTTTAAATCTGCTTAGTAAAGATTTACTCCGCCATTGAACAAAAAGGGAGTATTATTACTACTACTGTCTTTTATTCATTAATGTGCTATAGATATATACCTGTTTCCAAGAAGAGCATGAAGGTGAATGATGGTTCTTTCTTCTTGTAAACTGAATTTTCCTCTCTTAATATCAGGCCTTAGATAGTTTGTCCATCTTAGTCTACAACTCTTCCCACATCTCTGCAGACCTATAAAATGAAAAAGAAAGATCAAAATCAGGCTAGCAAATGTTAAGTGTAATAGAATTATATAGTTTATACCTATATAGAAATGTATTTTCTAACGGACTAAACTTGTACATAATAATTAAAAAAAAAAAAAAAAGGCGCAGTCCGGTGCACTAAAGCTCCTGCTATGTGCAGAGCCTGGAAAAGAGGTCCACCACAAGGGTGTATCGTAGTTGTACATAATATGATTATATAATTTGACACGATACATAAGGGTCATGGGAATTCAATAACCATGCTTAGATAGTCTTGAAAATAAAATGAATCTAATAACTAAGCTATTTAGCATTAGATAGTCTTGAGCCATGACTAGGGATGACAATAGAACGGTAGGCGGGTCAGAGTACAGTGCACTCGCCCCGTCCCACTCCTATTAGTTTGACGGTTCAATCAAATCAATTATTTGATAAATTGGGACGAAGGAAGTAATTAAAATTATATACCAGCTTTAGCAGGCAAAGAACGCCAGCTACCACAACCATGTTTCTCAATGAAAGACAATAGTTTTTGGTCCTCATCATGTGTCCATGGCCCTTTCTTCAATCCCTCTTTATCACAACATTTGGACCTTCCCATTCTATAATAATTACCTTAAATCAAGAAACCAAACTTTGTTATTTGTGTCTTTCTTTTGTGGAAATGAGAAATGGTAATATGGAAATAGCCAATTAAGTGGGAGCATATATATACGCAAGCAAATGAAGAAATAATAAAATAGCGTGCTACGTAAAATAAATGCAGTATAAATTCCTAACATGTGGAGACATCAACCGCAGCACACTATTACGTCAAGCTTTAATTACACTGTTGGAATTTCAGGCTGTTGATGGGAGAAAATAATACCTCTGCTTTTTTGAGCCTCGAGTGTAGGCATATATGCTTTTTGGATGTCATATTTTGCTTATCCAAAGTTAATTTGACTAATTTTTAAAATTAAGTTGATTACATTAATTTAGTATTTTAAAATTAAAAGTTAGATATGAAACAAATATATGAAAAGTATTATAAGTTGCAATTTTTCACATATCAATATGATAAAAAAAATCTTAAAATATTGATCAAAGTTCATATTATTTGACTCTCAAAAAGAAAATTATGACAAGTCGAATCTGGATTTGAGTCTTGGATTGGTAGATAGGGTCGGGAGTAGGGTCCAATCAAGTACTCTCATGTTCGGTCCCATGTCGTTGTTTGTTCCATAGTCAGAACACCAAGTTGGGACCTCGAGATGGGACCTTGGGTCTGGTCCAGGTTAGGGTCAGGACCTTAGGGCCATGTCTTGAGTCGATTTCCAAATTGAGATCGAGGTTGGGTCCTCAATCGGGACCTTGAGTTCAAGTTGGGAATTGGGGTCAATAGCTAGGTCCCAATTTAAGTCAGGTCTCTAGTTAGTTCTCTAATTAGGGTTGGTGTCGGTTTTGAATGAGGGTGGAGGTTAGGATAGGGATTAGATTTAGAGTTAGAACCCTAAGTTGGAGTCAAGTGTCAGGTCCTAAATCGTAAATCAAGGTCGAGCTCCAAGTCCTAGGTCGGGGTTGAAATTGCGTCCCCAGTCAAGTCTTAAGTGAGGGTCTAGGTCGGGGTTCTAGCTTCAGGTCAAGATTGAAATCAATCGAGCCTGGGTTATGATTCTCGAGTCGAGGGCCAGGGTCGAGTTGGGAATCAATTCTCGAGTTAGGGTTGAGAGTCATATTCCCTGTTGGTCTCGAGTCTGTTAGAGATTAGAGTTAGGACCCCGAGTTGGAGTGGAGAATTAAGTCCCAGGTTGAGGTCTGGGGTCGTTATTGAGTAGTTGTGTTTTCAGTCAGGTCTCAAGTAATTGATTCCCAGTTTTCAGTCAGGTCTCAAGTTGGTTATATTCCCAACGAGGCCAAGATCCAGGTCTCAGGTTAGGGTTATGGTCGACAACCTATCTGTATTTTTGTTTCTTTAATAATTTCAACATCGTTTTACTTTTGCATTTTTTTCTTAAAATGTTTTTAAGAGCGGCTTTTTCTTTAAAAAAAGGTCTTAAGTAAACAACCTCTTTACCTTCACAAAGGTAGAGATAAAGTCTGTCTACACCCCATTATCCCACGACCCCACTTATGAGGTCGATCATATTAATTGCTATGTTGTTGTCGTCGTAGTCTTTGTACTTAGGGAGTTAGGGTCTCTTTTCAACCTCTTCTGAGGTAAAACCTTGAAGAAGAAAAAAACTTTGTCCTCCATCAACTAAAAGGAACTTAGCTTATCCATATATATATATGATCACATTATTAAAGGTAATCATCTAAATACAGCACACAAAAATTTCAGAGTTGTTGCACTAATTTTTTCCTTCTCATAATGTATTGAACAATAATAATGGAGTAAATCTTTTTACTAAAATAATTATAGAAGACAAAAGAATTTCAACATCAATTATATATCTGAATATTAGAATTTTTTGATGTCATAAATTCGAGTGACCCCCTGCGCCATACTAGCTCCGCCCTTTATTCTGAAAAACACAGTTCCCCCTTTCATAAATTTGCATGTCCAGTATCTAGGTGATTTACTGTACAACCAAATTAAATATGAGATGTACATTTATTCCCAAAAAAATAAAAAATAAAGTCCATTTATTAATCATAAATTTTATTGGGACTCTGACGACATCGTGGGGATGATATCTCAACTACCTTATATATTGCAAAGTACGTTGACAGTTATTATTCATTATGTCATGCTTCCCTCACAAATACTACTCATTGGCAAAATAACAACTTATCTATATGCTTCACGATATTTTACCCCAATAAAAAAATAGCTTCAATTATTTAGACAATAATTACCTAGAAATTCAATGTCTGAGTTTTTTTGTTTTTTTTTTGGGG
>NW_025858385.1:0-8222 GCF_002878395.1 Capsicum annuum
TTTCAATATCTTTTAATGATTTACTTTTTGTGTAAGATATATTCATTAATTTGTTTGGTTTATTATTTTATCCCGTAGTAATTGCAGAGTTACAAATTTCTTGTATAATAATTTATCCTAACTGTACTGTAATGTATATCTAATTCTAGATTTTCAATGTTATTTATTATCTTGCGTTGTTCTTCTCGTAGTGAGTTTTTTAAATTATATAAACTATCACATGTACTTTTTTCTAAATTTTCTAAGGTTTTTTCTATCCATATTAATTTTTCTTTTAGATTTTCCATTATTTTCCTAATTCAGTTTCTATAATTAATCTCATTATTTAGGTTATCTTGATTTTCTCTAGTTTTTCTAATATATTCTAACATCTCTTAATCTGTATAATATCCTTCTGGGTAAATTTCTTCGTATAACTGTTCTAGCCAATTTATGATTTCAATTTCATAGTCTATTACTTTTTCTAATATTATCTTCTTAATATCTATTATTTCTATATCTTTAAGTATATATAAGATTAAAATTTTAAGATAATCTAGATAATCTATCTTTTAAAATTGGTTTTATTATAATATTTTGTAGTTGTTTGTTTTAGCCTTAGTAGTTCTTGCATATTTTTATTAAGAAATTCTATGTATTCTATATCTTTATTTTCCATGTATTTGTCTATATTTATTTTTATCTGTTTTTCTAGTAACTGCATGTTTTTCATATCTTTTTCTAAAAATTCTATATAACTTATCATGGTAAGTATTTGTAAGAGTAGTTAGGTAGGTATGGTATATAATTTACTCTAGTCATGTAATATTTACCAAATGCTTTTTCTAATATGATTTTTCTTATATCTACTACTTTTATATCTCTAAGTGCATATAAAATAAGTATTTTAAATTTATCTACCATTACATCAGATAAATAATTATTCATTTTCATAAAATTGCTTTTTTCAAAATATTCCCTTCAACCATGTACATAACAAAATATGGTCATCTTAGATTACTATATACTAGATTATTCTTAAATAATATGTTCTTCGGTCACTATTAACATGGTAATCCGGATACTTTTTCCCTTAAACAGCGCCTCTACTCTGGTTACTCTCCGCCACGGCTTCTTGCCTCATTGGTTTCACCTTTAGGATGACATAGTTCTTAGGGATCTTTCTCCGTTTTCGCTTTGTTAATAAACTTCTTAACATATTATTTTTCGAATAATTCTACTATAAAGTAACTAATATGAATTTATTTTATCATATCATGATTGTTGGGAATTATGAATTTAGCTATCCATAATCATAAATAAATATACCTATTCGGGTAGTTTTGATATTTCTGAAGTTTGTTCCTCCATAGTTTTTTCCATTGAAATATGTCTATTTAATTAACTGAGTAAAATATTTGTTGTGGAATAGAGAGAGTATTTGCTTTAACGCATGAAGGTTTGCTTTGCAATGCCTTCAGTTGCCTTCATTTATAGAATGAAAAAACTTTACAATCTTCACACGTTTTTTAAAATGTAAAATAACTACTAAAAAAGTCAAAAAGGCTACTACCTAAACCTATAGCCTTTTGAAAATTCTAAGTCTAGTAAGTTAAAAAGTCTAAATATAGGAACAATAATTACAATTCTTTTACGTAAAGACTAAAAACAATCTATACAATAATTTAATATCTTGTCTCCGTTAATGTTGTCGTATCTGCTGCATCTCTATTATTGCTTCTTATCTTATTTTTTCAGCTGGCATTTTTTCTTCTTTTTATTCTAGATGTACTTCTGGAATAATGTTATCTTCTCCATTACATCTTGAACATTGGTGATCTGGATATTTGTGTCCAATTATTTTACAATATCTTGTCAGTAGTCCGTCTGAAATAAATCCTTTTTTAATTGCTCTTGCGGTAGATTATTTTTCTGGGTTGAGTAATGTCATTATCCATTGTCTGACATCATCCATATCTGCTTGTCGTAGCTCTTTTGAATTAGAGTAAATCATTTGATGATCTCTCGAATAATAGCTCCATATTGGGTTTCCATTAGTGTAAGTATTTGCTAGTTCTTGGATAATCGTAGCTAGTCCAATAAGTCGTTTATTTGCGTAGAAGTCGGGTATCTCAATTCTGGGTATCTCCGATTGCTGTGTAATATCTTCTGGTATGATCATATCTCTAGTTAGTCCTATCTTTACAACTTGTATAATTGGTTTTATTTCGTCATATAGTATTTCTGCCGGTGCAGTATAACACTTTATGTAAAATAAATTTCTTTTCGTTATCCTTTTGTAGGTGGTGAATATCTTGTATAATTCTTCCATAGCTGTTAATTCTTCTCCGTCTTGGGTATATATGGTGTTTAATAGTCCATAGTCAAAACAGGTTTTTACTAGGCTTGGGTTAGTTTTGGGTAGTGCAATTAGTTTGTTATATCCTTGTAATTTTTGGGTTATATAGTTGGTGTTTGGTTCTTTGATGTTTGTAGCTCTGGGGTTATGATTTAGAAAAGTTTGTACTCTATAGATATTTTCTATGTATTTCTGGGCTGTGTAGTTGTAAACTTTTTTATCTTAGTTTAGGCTATCTCGGTATGTGCTAACTTGTGGGGGTATAAACAAGTGGTCTTTTTGTATTTTTGGTGTAAATGGTTTTTCAAATATTTTATTCATATTCATATTCTGGTATCTTGGTCGATTAACTCCTTTGCTTGTACCTGCAGAAGTAGATTGATAAATGTTATGGGTTTTATGGAGTGTCCCAACGTCTCATTCTAGCTCTGAAACTTTAATGTCTTCCGATCGACATAGCTCTGCACACTGCTGAGTTAGCTGATTTGTAGCTATAGACTTCAGTTTATCTTCATTAGTCTTTAGCTTTTCTATCTCATTACTCATACTGTCCACTTTCATTGAAAGCGTAGTTAGGGTGTTAAGTATTTTTTCTAGAGTATCTTCTTCTATTATTTCAGTCTGTGTAGCTTTGTCTTGATATGTAATCTGCAATAACATTTTTGTTAGTACTGATTACTTCAATTGTAAATGTGAAATTTAATATATTCAAAACTAGTCTCCGAATCTCATTTGTTGTAACTGAATTTTGTATTTTCTTTGTTAACCACCAGCGTACCTGTGTATTATCTGTTCGTACAATAAATTTGTTATATACAATATATGGCTCAAATGCTAACAAACATTTATATAATGAACATAATTCTTTCCTATTTATTTCCCATTTTATTTCTGTCTCATTAAACGTACCTGAGTAGTATCTACAATGGTGTTCTATTTTTTCTGCTTCATATCGATATTTAAGTACTCCTCCATAACTGTATTCACTAGCATCTGCTTCTACTATGTATATAAATTTTCTATTTTCATCTGAAAATTGTAATTTTGGTAATTCTTTACAAAGTAATTTTATTTTTTGAACTTGTTTTTTATCTTTTTCATTATAGTTATATTCTAAATCCTTTTTTAATTTTTTCTGTAGTGGTTTTAAAGTTTCTGCTAATTTTGGAATATATTCTCTTACTTGGTTTACTAATCCCAAAAATGATTGTAATTTCTTCTTTGTATCTAATTCTTCTTTCGAATTTATTATTTTTTGTACTATATGTTGTTGCATTTTTACTCCACTTTTATCTAGTTGTATTCCTAAAAATTCTATCTGATTTTTCATAATTTCAGCTTTCTTTTCGCTTAGACTTATTCCCGATTTTTCTATTATATCTGTAAACTGTTCTAATCATTTTAAATACTCTTCTTTGGTTTTTGTATATAATAATATATCATCTATGTATACTATACAATTAGATAATTGTTTAAAATAACTATCCATAAAATGTTGATATCTACCTGGTGCATTTTTATATCCAAATGGTAATACGTTCCATTCATAAAATCCTTGTGGTACCGTAAATGCGGTTAATTCTTTAGATTCTTCTTCTAGCTTTAGGTGGTAAAATCCTGATTTACAATCGAATTTGCTAAAATAATTATATCCTTGTATTTGTCTTATTTTTAATATCTTATTTGGTATTGGATAATTATATGTTATAGTTTTTGCATTTAAATTTCTATAATCAATTACCATCCTACTTTTTCCTCTTTTTTGTTCACTATGTTTATTTACTATAAATGCTGGACTATTATATTTACTATTACTTTTTTGTATATATTGTTTTTCTAATAATTCATCTATGTGAATTTTAAATTCTTTTAAATCGTCAAAATTATATGTTAATGATTTTTCGGTTATTATGCTATTTTTATCTATTAATTCAATTTTTATAGTAGTTTTATGTTTTTCCCATCCTTTTAATGGATCTTCACTATATAATTGTTCTAATTTTTTCTGAATTATTTCTATTTTATTTATTGAAAATATAGTTATTTCTGTTTTATTTATCGAAAATACTACTAGTTCTATTATATCTTCAGTATTTTTTATATTTTCTAACTTTTGTGTAATTTTTTCACTTCCTTTTATCCAATCAGTTTTCTTTCTTATTTTATTATTAACTCTTTTTGCTCTTACTTTCTGCTTACATGGTGTTATAAACCACCAGTCTGTTTTGGTTATTATATGTGGGTATAATTTATCTAAGAACGGCATTCCTAAAAGTATATCTTTTGATGTTAGTTCATAATTATAAATTTCTTCTATTGTTAATATCTTATCCCATACTTGTATTTTTACATTCCTAGCTTTATAAGTAATTAAGCTTCCTTCATTATTAAATCCTTTAACTATTATTGGTGTTTTTAATTTATTCCATTTACTTTCTGGTAAGCAATTATATCTACATAAATTAGCTTCTGCTCCCGTGTCTATCATAGGCGTATAATATCTACTGTAATATCCTTCTACTACTATCTTCATTAATACATATATCTTCATTTCATGTTAAGGCTCTTTTTAAAAATAACTTTTCTTTGTTATATGTTAAGGTTAATTGTGTATGTTCTATATTATATGGTTTTACTTGTTCTAACCATTTTATTCCTAATATTATATCTGCTTTTTGCATTTCTTCCTTTATTTCGAATTCTATTTTTATTTTTCTTACTCCTATTATTATTTCTTTTTCTGCTATATTTTTACTATTTATTAAACTTCTTGGTAGATCTGGGCACATATCATTATCAGTCTTTATTTCTTCATTTTTTACTCGATATTTTGCTATATAATTTTTTTCTTGTCCTGTATTCAAAAGTATTAGATATTCTTTGTCATTTATTTTTCCTGTTATGTAATATTGGTTTAAATTACTTATTGAATTCGTTTCATAACTTGTTCTTTTTGATGAGCTTGATGATTATGGTTTTTCATTAGCTATTCTTTTTGTTGTACTTATTCTATCATTTACTATTTCTAAATTTTCTTATGTATCTATGTCTCTATAGCTATAATCATTATAATCTATCGTTTTTACAATTTGTTCGAATGGGCTTTCTATTCGTATTTTGTTAATCTTATTTTTTCCTGTTATTTTATATTTTGTTGTTAATACATATAAATTTTTGCATCTTGCTGTAAATATTTTACTTCCTGTGGTTAATTCTATTCCTGATATTTTTCAATATAATACGAGTGATTTATCTATATTTCTATCTGTTACCGCTACTGAATAATTTGCACTTATTATAAATTTAAATTTTTGGTATATTAGATTTCCTTTTACGGCAGTTATTATGCTTTTTTCTATAGGTTTTATAATTCTATCATCTGCTAAATATAATTCTATTGGTGTATCTATTCCTTCTCTAAAACATGCTTTTATTAATATCTTTGTACCTCCAAGGTGTGTACATATTTTATTGGATCTCCTTTACTTTTTATATCATTTATCTCTTTATTAATTATTCTTTTTGTTACTAGTGGTATACTAGCTTTGCCTTTTGCATATCTGCAGTCTATTACATGTTCTTTTTGGCATGCTACATAATATTCATCCTTTTTCCTAGTAAAAATATTTTTTATTGTTGGTATTTTAAATATTTTCTCTACACTTAAATCTAATTCTTTTCCTTTTATTTCATCAAATATGTTACTATCAAATATTATTTTTTGTTCCGTTCCTTCATCATTTAAATATTCTTCCTTTGTTATTATTTTTATATCTTCTTCAGTCATTTGATTTATCTATTTCACTATCTATTTCATTATCTGTTTCGTTTTCTGAAATTTCATATATACTATCCTCACTTTCTAATTCATAATCTATATAATCTATCTGCATATATTCTGTATTATCTATTTTTATTTTTGATATTTGTTTATTTTTTGGATTTTTAGATAATTTACAATTTCTAGCTAAATGGCCTATCTTTCCACAATTATAACAAGTACATTCTTTTATAGATTTCTTCTTTCTATATGGTCTTTTATATTTATAATTTTTTACATAATATCTTTTTCTTGGTTTCTTATATTTATATTTTGATTTTTTATATTTCTTATATTTCTTATGTCTTTTTCTTTTCTTATAATATCTTTCTTCACATCCAAATTGGGGTGCTATTTTATTTTTGCAACATGCTAAGTTTCTTATTAATGTTTTTTTCATTTTTAATTTTTCTCTATATTTTTCACATATGTTTCTATACCATTGTTGTAAAAATTTTATTCTTGCTCCTAACGTATCTACTATTTTTTCTTCTTCCCAACTTTTTATTATTTTTGAACTAAATGGCTCGGGTAATTTAGTAAAATATAATTTTCTTATCTCTTTACTTTCTTCTATACTATATGCTCCTTTATAATAATATTCTTTAAATGCGCAATTATATTCATCAATATAACACATATTACATATTACTAATTTTAACATTAAATTCCTATTTGTATCTTTTTCTTCATCTTGTTCTTCTTCTATTGTTGTCGTACTACCAAATTCATCTTTTATAGCTGTTTGGTATTTTTTTAATAATTCTATAGGTGTTAGTTTAGTTGTTGTCGATGATGTTCCTTCTATAGGTTTATTAGTTCTTAATACTTTTTTGCTATTTTCAGTTAAATTTGAAAACCATAGTTTTACTGATCCTATTAGTGTTCTTTCTATATATTCTGGTGCATCTGTTATATTTATATTATTATCTAATAATTGTTTTGTCATATATCCTATCCATAATTGTATTGTTTTTTCTGTATCTATTACACAGTCTAGGTCTAAAAAGTTATATTTTTTATTAATTATTTGTTTTGGTGTCCATTTGTCATATTCATTATATTTTTTAAACTTATTCTTATAATATATAGGTTTTCTTATTTCTGTTGTTTTAGGTATTATATTTTCATCTTCTTTTTTATCAAGAGTATTTATTTCTGTGTGGGTACTTTCTAATTCTAAGCTTTCCTCATTAATTTCTTTTTGTTTTTCATTGATTTCTAAATTTTTTGTATTTGTTAATATTTCAGTATATGTTTCACTATCTTCGGAATCATAATTATCTGTCTCTGTCTCTTCAACATCTATATTATTTATTTCTAATTCTTCATTTTTTATTTCTAATTTTTCCTTAAATTGATTTATCTCGTTCAGTAATTTTTGTTCTCTATCTTTTTCTTCTTTTTCTTTTTGCCTTTGTTCATACAGTTCTTTTAACATTTGTAGTTCTTTTTCTAATTCAGCAATCCTACTATTTTTAGTTTCTTCTATTTTTCGTATTTCTTCCGTAGTTTGTTGTTTTATTTTTTCTATTTCCTTTTTCCTATCTATCTCTTCATTTTTTTTTCTATTCTTACCATTGCTATCAATTTATCTTCTAATTTTAATTCTTCTTTTTCTAACATTAGATATAAATGTTCACCTATTTTGTTATATCTTCTTCCTAGATTAGAAAATATTATTTTTATTTTTGATCCTTCGTGGTTTTCATATATTTTTTCATCTATTATAAATTCTTCTTTGTTCATTTTATTGTGAATAGTTCATGTTGATATATATATATTCTAAACTATCTATTTGTGATTCTAATTTTGATATTTCATTTTTTCGTGTATCTATTGAGTTTTTACTAACTCCGGCAAATATATTATAATGTAGTCTTTTTATTCTTATTTTTAATTCTTTACGTTTTTCAGAAATAATTTGTTTTAATTCTTTGTGTTGTTGTACTTTATTCATTTTAAATTATATTTATAATATCTTGGCGGATATCTAAATCTAATTTTATCATAATTAGGTGATATGTGTTTCATTCTTCTAGATTTTAAATGGATTATTAATTT
>NW_025858387.1:0-1160 GCF_002878395.1 Capsicum annuum
ACTTAAAGTAGTGATCAAAGATGTGTGAGGTGATGACTTGTGGTTGAACAACCAATATCCTTAGGGAAATGTTTACCGAATCACAAGTACATTGTGAGGAATTCATTTGTTCATCCACTACCCATCCACACACATCTTTGATCAACTTCTCAATTTTACATAGACTCTTATACGATCACATGACTTGTTCAAGCTCATTTAATTACATAAAATCTAATCAATTTATTATTTTATTAATTATTTTTTTTCAAATATGCTACTAAGAGTAATAAACTAATGCGGTATAATATTGACAAGGCTTTAAGTCTAAGATTTACAATAGACACAATATATGGCACTCAAATCACTCACTTATTTAATTATTTATATCTTTAACTATGTACTAATTTTGTTGAACCATTGCACCAACCCGTATATACCTTAACATTGACCCAGTGTGGATCTGTACGGCTTAGTATCTACCCAATGCATGAGAAGACATCGATTATATTTACGATCTATGCAAGAGGTCCAGCAGTATGGTCTATTAGTGACAAAGTTTACACTCTGTAATTTACCATCGAGATAATTATATTTATTTAATCATTTATATTTCATTAACCAACATAATGGAATCCATCAATTACGTAGACAGTTAACGTAGTTATTGATCTCGGTCAATTATATACAATATCGACCATGCAATTAATTTTGTAGAAATCCACATAATCATCGATAGACCATATTTATTATCCATTATCATATATGAATTCGTATATATATAAGATAGACCATTAGCTTTGACGTCTGACAACTATTTCATTCATCTTCTAACAAGAAAAATTTGCAAAATTTCAACCAAGAATATAATTGTATAATTAATGTAGAGACAAACAAAAAGGGCATTACAACAAAATTTCAAACACTAATTTTATAAGTTCATTGCAACAATGATTTGACACCATATTTACAGAAAAATATGAGAAAAAAAGGAAAAAGAAAGAAGATTTCATCTAACAAATTTCCTAGCCATGAAAGCTTCTTTGCAATGAACTTAGAACTACACCTACAACAACAATTCAAACCTAAACTAAGGGGATGGTGGGGGGAGATGAACTCCTCGGGCTGCATGTTCAGCCTCTCCATGATCACCCGTAAAAATCGAGCGATATGCCAAAATT
>NW_025858388.1:0-1672 GCF_002878395.1 Capsicum annuum
CATTTTTTATTTCTAATTGACAAAGATTACACTACACACCATTTGAGCAATAATAGAGTAGAAGAGAAAGAAAAGATATCCGTAGAGAGTATCTAAGATAAGTTAGCAGGCATCATTCACCAATAAGGTATGAATTTGTTTATAGTTTTCTACATATGATTCTGAAAATAGTGACAATAAAACGATACCAATGTATAGTTGATTTTCTTCTTGGTGGTAGTCGTTTGCAGCCAGGTTAAGAATAGATATTGGTTGATATTGATTGCTTAGGGAAAATTTATATAAAAAGAAGAAAGAATTAGGTTGTGCTACTGCTTGAACTGGGTTTTGTTTGTCGATACTACGTGTCCATTTCTAGTAAAACAGATTAAAGAAATGTATAGTTCCTTACTCAAGACTTGCATAGAAAATCTTTTTGGGTTTGAGAATCCCTTTTTGTTCACCTGTGCAGCTTCCTTTATTTCCTTCTGTTTTTGGAATAAACTGATGTGTAAGAAGAAAAATTGATACAGAGGATTCGACCCAATTAGTTTGCATTTGAAGAGTGGATATTATTTTTTTATTAGAGCCTTAACCGAATCTATTCTCTTATGCTCTGGAAAAATATTTCTTGCCTTTGCTCTTTCACCTTCCAAGTAAATGGGTGTTGTTAAATTTGTATTCTTATGAGGAATATATATATATATATATAAACAGATTCGGATCATTCGAAAGTTTTACGTAAGGACAAGTTTATTAATTGACGCCTGACTTCGGGTTTCGATTGAAGCCATTAAAGGTTATTTGGTTGGTATTCTATGCATAGTGAGGTTGTGGAACTTGTCTTTAGCAAGGTAAGTGAGACTTTAAGCTTTGATGCTTGCTTTTCAAATCTGATTTATAAAAATTATATTTTTCTACCTAGTCCATGTGTTACGACAAGCGTGAACTTGGTAGAATTTGTGGCTTTTGACTAGCTATGGATATGTATTTTGAAAAATGTGTTGAGAATTGTTTAGAGTGAAATGCGAAGTGAGGTTGGGGCGTTGAATATATTTTCTTTGCTATCGTTATAGTCTCTAGGGGCATACATAACTGCCGTAATATGTTAGGGACATTACTTATGCTACCGTAATATGTTAGGAGCATTATTTATGCTGCCGTAATATATTAGGGGCATTACTTATGCTGCCGTAATATGTTAGGGGCATTATTTATATTGTCGTAATGTGTTAGAGGCATTACCTATGTTGTCGTAATATGTTAGGGGCTTGTACATACTGTCTTAGTAGACTTTATGAGGCTTTATATATGCTGCCGTGGACTTATCGAGGTGTTAGGCCGATCACCTTCACTGCCGTTTATGACAAGTCGTGAGTGTGGATTGAGTTTTTATAGGATGACATTTTGAACCTCTTTGAAAATCTTATTGATATGTTCTTTGTACTTTCTAACACTTGTTCCAGGGATATTAAAGTAGCGAGTCGAGGATCTTACTGGGTTATATTTATATGGCTCACTCCTTACTTGCATACGTGCAGATACGATTGCAGAGAGGGGGGCTCATGGCTGACTATATTTACGTGTGGATTCTATCTCTAAGGTGATCCTTCGCATTATTCATGAAGGTTGTCATTCATCTCTCATTATTTTAGCTTATGTTTCCGTTCGTTGGGTTTGTATGCCCAAAAGC
>NW_025858389.1:0-1266 GCF_002878395.1 Capsicum annuum
CTTACAGGTATTGAAGAAAAAAGGTGAGAAATTGGTGTTTATCAGAACCTTAGTAGAAGGAGGCGCAGTTAGTGTAAGCAACGGTGGAATTTTAAGGGAAAAAGCAAAGCTGCTCATTACTATAAATTCTTTCTTTCTTTTGGGTTTTTTTTGAGGTTTTTTATTTTATCTTTCTTTTTCTTTCCCCTATAGTATACTATTTGTATTGTGTTTGGTCTTCTTGTTGTATTAGGGTTTTTGCAATTTTGGCTCTTTTTTTTCCTTTACATTTGCCAATAGCGGTGGGCATGGTGTGGTACGATATTTGAAATTTTGGTACAATAATTTTGATATTTGATTTTTAAAAATATTATATCATTATCATACCATATTAATTCGGTATGATTCGGTATTTTGTCATTTGATTTCGGTATTTTGCGATATGGTAATCGGTAACCATAATTTGTTTAACTTTGACAATATATACTCGTATACTAGAGTATTATTACTTCGACTTTTCAAAAGCATGCCTTAATTGTATCATAAAAATGCATTACACGTGTAGAAATATTGAAAAAGTAGTACACACAATTTCTTTTATTAGTCAATTACACAAAAAAGACATTTCAATCAAGATAGAATAGCGAAAGTTTCAAAGTCTAAACATTTTTATACTAATTTTTTTATTTTTTTTGTATATATATATAAGTTACTTATGTAATCATATATATTTCGGTATGTCATTTGTAAATACCATATACCAAAAAGAATTAAAATGTATACCATACCAAATATCATAATACCAAAAATCACGGTATCAAAAATTTTTGTTCGATTTGGTAATTCGGTATATACCATATCATGCTGGTCCCTATTTTCCAATGAGAGAATGACATGTCATCATGTCACTTCTTTTGACCACGTCGACCTCGACTAAATTCGTGAGATATCTGTCATCTTATGATGATAACAAAACTCACGAGATATCTGTCATATTCCAACAGTAATAAAATTTACGAGATATCTATCATCTTAATTCCATTGATAATAGATATCAAGTGTTCATTAAGGCTGTGATAAATATGAAGAATCACCTGGCTTTTTTTTTGTTGTTGTTGAAATTTGAATTTGAGATCTCAAGTTCGAAAATTACTTCACTGACCACTAGGTCGCATCATTGACATTGTTGGAAAAAATTTATTTGCCCAGGCACGATTGATACTCGTTGTTTGAAATCAGTATTTAAACATGTGGTTTAAGATTATATTTGAAATTGTGATTTTACAT
>NW_025858390.1:0-2426 GCF_002878395.1 Capsicum annuum
TTTTTCAATGGTTCAACAAAACATCAAAGAAATACACAAATGTTAAGCAAATAATAGTTGGACATGATGATCAAAGGGAACGGTTGTTAAATGATCTGACTACAGGTTACTCTGGTGAACCCAAAGTCATCCCGATTGCCGGGATGGGAGGAATAGGTAAAACAACCTTAGCGAAAGAAGTTTACAATCATGATTCAATTCTACGCCGTTTTGATGTTCATGCCTAGGCTACTGTATCTCAATAGCACAACAGAAAGGAAATTTTGCAGGTTATGGAATCTGCAGACATTCATTGTTCAAGGACCTGGTCCATCAGTTGAAGTTACTTTTCCTGAGGAAATTTGGGGACTTGTAGACACTTAATTTTGTCCTCCCAAAATTGAATTTTTATCCATTTTTACTACAATACAACCTCTTGGTATGATCTGCGTACATTTTATTTTTCCCAGATCCCACTATATGGGAATACACTGGTATGTTGTTGAATAGTATACTATAATATGGGATGAAAGGAAAAGGAAAATGAGATGCTTATATATAGAATTTACAAGTTACCGCTACAATAGATTAAAACACACTTGTTGTAAAAAAAATAAAATAATTAAGTTGTCAACGTATATAAGTTAAATCTGCATAAAAATAAATGCTTGGCTGAGAATAGAGGGACTCACGTGAGCTTATTATACAGAGTGTGTAAATTGTAAGTTGTCGCATCATTCTTTGAGGAGGAGTTGTTTATATAGTAAAAGATCACAAAAATAAAAGGAAGAAAAATATTTGATAGTTCAATCAAGGAGATTATTCAATGAGGTAAATCACTTAACTCCACCAATCATGCTATGATTGCCACAAATAAACAAATAAAAATCTGTCTAAATCTTAATATAGAAATCTTCCATAAACAAAATAAGGAAAAGAAAATTCTCCCTACTTATTAAAGGAAGTCAAGAGGGGTAAAAGACATTAGTATCAATCAATTGAAATATCATCTAAATTTATCATAATTAATACGTAAATGAGTGTCTGTCACACTAAATAAGGGCAAAGAGAAATTAGAAAATCAATTAGTGAAATAGTTCCTCACAAATAAGGCAAAATCGAATTAGGCACAAAATCAGGGTAAATGAGTCAAATCGTCAGACAAAATGTATCCATATTAAGTTTGCGAGATTTGCGACGCAGTAGGCAAAGTAATAGGGGTGAATTATGATGTATCTGGAGATAAGCTACTTTTATGATTTAGAAGTGATTTTTGTAATTAGTATAGTGAGATGGAATTTTAAGTAATAATGGAAAGTTAAAGTGTTGTTTTAAGTAATTTTTCTTTTAAAAAATCTAAGTATAAAGAAGAATTATCCACTTTTTATCAAAAATATTTTAAAACTTTGAATTAAATGACTCAAATCTTCATATTAATAATATAAAAGTTTTACAAGAATATCAAGTTAATATAATGCAAACCAATAATGACTTAACATTTTATTATTTAGAATTAATCCTTACTTTTATAATAATAATCATATTAATAATAATAATATTAAAACATTTAATGTCTTTTAATAATACTAGAATTTCTATTAAAATTTGGATTTAGCCCACTTATTTAATACCCTTGCAACTGAATGATCAAAAACATTTTGCATACTTGCAAAACAATGAGCTACAGAAGAACAAATTAATCAAGGCTAAAAACTAGCAAAACTGTTAGGGAGATTGATAGGAGTCGTGGATTTGGGTTTGTGACGATGACCACTGTCGAAGAAGCTAAGAAGGCTGTAGTATTGTCCAACCGTTATGTGAGTCATATTTTTCCTTCTTTAAAAAGCCGGAAAAGATATTTGCCTACACATTTGACCATAATGTGTTCTAATTCCAAAATTGTTTCAAACTTAGGGGTATGGTTGAACTTAAACACCTTCAGAAGGAGCATCTGGAGCATTGTGAGCTCATCGTCTTCATACGAGACATCCTATTGAAGTGGTAATGGCGATGGTAATAAGGAAAGTTTGTAATGCGTCTTTAAGATTTCCTAGACAGACAATGGTTATGGATTGAATATGGAACGATTTTATTGACGGTGACTATATATATCTTCTCTATTTTTATTATTTTTCTATATACTATTTATATATTACTTACTACATAGAAGCATGAAGTGTTACGACCACCACAACACAAATAAATCTAATCAGAATATAAAATTGATTGACTAAAATAATTAAATTTTTATCACCGCGTAAAGCACGACCAATTTTCCTAGTACATGATATAATTATGAATTCAATTATATGTTTATGGTACCATCAATTATATTTATGTTACAGTTAAGGAACGTAATCTATATATTATTAAAAAGAGAGGATAAAGCCCCCACATTTAGCCAAGTGGCTAAATAATAATAAAACATTTGGCAGTTCAGGACAAAA
>NW_025858391.1:0-1095 GCF_002878395.1 Capsicum annuum
AAAATTTCCAAAAAAATCTAAAAAAAAACACTTTTGAATCCCAACTTTGAAAGAGCTAGATTAGTATAAATAATATTGTACACACGATGCTGAAATTACTAATTTTAATTGCAATTTGTATATTCTAACTTCTGAGTTTTACTTCAAATAAGCTTGACCTTCTATCTGGACTTTATCTCACTAAAATGTTTAATATCGGTTTTCTGTTCTCACAAAATTACCGACTTCTCTTTATTCGGGAGATAATTCAACAATCATATACCCAGTGTAATCCCACAAGTGTGGACCTTGTAAAGGCAGAGAATTTGTTTCTGGTAGACCCTCAGCTCAAATAAATCATATCAAAACTCAAGCATGTAAAGAAAATAAGGTAACAAAGAAACCATATAAAAAACAATTAAGAAGAGAATAAGTAGCAACAACAAATAATAACATAACTGAGATATAACACTAAAATCAAGAACCAGCTTCCTAACTATCAAAACTATATATATATATATATATATATATATATATATATATATAATGTTACCTTCATCACGCCCATCACGAGATGTACCACCAGCTTCATAGCCCATCTTAGGTCAGCAACTCTGCAACAACAAACACTTCATTATACTAACAGTAACACTAGTAATGAACCATAAACAACACCAGCAACATAGTCAGCGTAATCCCACAAGTGGGGTCTAGGGAGGGTGGTGTTTATACAGCCTTACCACTACCTTAAGAAGGTGTAGAGGTTGTTTATGGTACACCCTCAGCTTGAACAAAAATATATCAAAAATCAAGCATGCAACACAAGTACAAAAGAAAAAACGTACCCAATAAAAAAACTTTTTACTTCCCTCAAATCATTATATCCAAATTCATTGCAAGAACCGAAAAAGGTCCAATTAATTCCACAGTAAAAAACTAAACGGGGTTGTCTAATTAGACACGACATAGACCCACAAGTGAGTTCTAGAGAAGGATGATGTGTACACAGCCTTACCAATACTTTTACGAAGGCAGAAAGATTGTTCCCGATAGATCCTCAACTCAGTAAACATGTCAAAATCCAAGTGAATAAAGCAAACAACTAAATAGCAAAAA
>NW_025858392.1:0-1577 GCF_002878395.1 Capsicum annuum
ACATTTGGAGAAAAATAGAAAACCAAAGCAGAAAAGAAAAAGCATTTGGGGTTTCCGTTTAAGTTTCTAGCGACGGCGTTCTAGCTTCTATGCTCGATTTTGTTTGTCATATAGGTTCTTATTCAATTCTATATTATTATTTTATAAGTTTTTAGTATGAATCAAAGCATGGATAAAATAATCTCAGTAGCTTCATGCATTATTTAGTATGTGCGATTATTGATTAACTATGTGAGATTTTTATCATGAATTATACTGTATATTTTGTTATTCAAATATTTCTATTCCATAAAATGGTGAATAAAAAATTGAATTAGGGTTGAAATTTCTTAATGTAATATATTTAAAAGAATGTAGATGGATTCTGAACTTGTGTGCGTTGATACATATTTTGAAAGATTAGTATTTGAGGCATAAAAAATGTAAGTGAGGTTATTTATTTGTGTGCAGGTGGAAACAATATTAGCTTTTGACATGTTATATTCATTTTTTTTGTTATTTATTTTTCATCAATTCATTAGTGAAGTGGGCAGGTGATTTTAAAATTGTTCATGTGACAATCTATTTTTCTTTTGTCCATTCTTATACATAATTTTCATCTAACAAAGGGACATTAAATCAAATTTTTCAGTCCTTTTTCTCACCAGTTTAAGATTAATTCTATTAGGACTTAATGGTGTTCCTATTAAATGTTCATCACTGTTAAATTACTTGTTTAGTTTAAAAAATTAATTTAAGATAGATGATAAGATACTATATAAAGGTCACGATCTCTAGTTTATATTTTACTGAAATGTGAAAGTTTAGATATAAATAATATTATAATACTCTATATTATTTGAAATTGGAGAATTGAGAATTATAATGGTGGGTTTAGTTCATTTTTTTTATCATTGCAATGCTATGATAATTTCATACTAATTAATTGAAGTCAGTGTAGTACGTTGCTTATAGTTTTATATATATTTGGAAAATATGCATGTCATTAAATATACTTTTTTTTAATTTATGATTTTTAGTTTTGTTTACTTGACATAAATGATTCAAACTTTGATGATCTTTAAAAATCTTATATGATTAATGTTTAGTGTTCTTTTTGTTAATGATTTTCATATTGTAATAGTACGTGTTTAATTTCACTTTTGCTAATGTCCGAATCATCTCTATCTTCTCTTGGTCATGTTTCTTTTTTTCAAGTTTATTCTTCACAGTCCGACTTGAAATAATGTGTAACATGAGATAATGACGCTAGTTTCTTAAGTCATAAAATATTTTACATCTTCAATTGGTTTAAAGCCCGAACTATTTGTGTGAGGATGAGTGAGATTGATTACGAATTTATTCAAGACCTATTGTTATTGATAAATGAAAAGAGAGGGCAAATCAATTGTATGAGAGCACATTTATAAAAGAATGAGTTAGGTTCTTAACCCCTAAAAAATTAAAGTTTAATATGTAAGTGATAATTAACAATGAAGTCAGAAAGCACTGGTACTAACCATTCGTTATAATAAAATTAACATACCACTTAAAGCCGATCTAATTGGGTTGGATAGATTCTAAACATGTTAAGTACT
>NW_025858393.1:0-1054 GCF_002878395.1 Capsicum annuum
GTTGAGAAACTTTATGTATCTCCTCAAGAATTTGAACTTACCAAATCCGGAATTGTTAAAAACCAATATGATGATATTGGAGAAATAGTGTGGAGAGTCACTTATAAAGTAATCAAGGGATTGGGACAATCACACAAACCATCTTTGTATGAAAAATTATGATGGATTGAAGCCCGTGAAGGGGATTTTAAGATGCTGTGAGGAACACAATAAATTGTTAGTGCATGCATTATGATGAGAATTATGAAAGGGAACTAGTACAGACTTTAACTGAGCAAGGTAGAAGAGAATTCATGTCGCTGCCTGCAGTAAGATCAATAATGCAGTCTTTGCAAAGAGTTCAGCTTCCAGAAAACGAATGAACAGACGAGTGTATGATATGCAAAGAGAGTTACTCACCTGGATCAGAACCATACAGCTTGCCTTGCAGCTACAGTTTCCATTATGGCTGCATCGAAACTTGGCTTCTTAAAAACCCAAATTGTCCCATGTGTCATTACAAGTTGCCACCAACGGAGTCCAAATAGATGTGATCTCTTTCTAGTAATTAAAATGTATTTTAAGATAGGTTAATACTGTCAAAAATTTATCTTTTCTCTTATGGACAAACAATTCTAGTTATTGAATTTATTAATAGAATCGTGGCACATTCCAACACTTTCTCTTTTCCAATGGAAAAACTAGTCATATTTAGCATCATGATACTTGTATTCACAATGCAAGATTGAAAGGTCCAGCACTTCTTATGCCAGGGTAATTTTTGATCACACTAACAAAATTATTGCTTTAATTCAAACGCCACAAGCTTTATACTTATATATGTTTATATGTATATATATATATATACAACTTTGTTACCCGATTATCTTAACAGAAACTTGGATGAAATTTAACAGACAAGATTAAAGAAGCAGAGCAGTCTGCAATTCAATTTAACAGATCGAGGACAAATACACATCTTAGTCTACAAGAAATTAATCATTAGAATAGTCTAATAAACAAGACTAATACATATAGAGACAGAAGATACAATAGTGTGATTTTCTAGAAAATC
>NW_025858394.1:0-1401 GCF_002878395.1 Capsicum annuum
CGTTGAAAACCACTGCGAAATAAGGTTGCCATTGAAGCGTCTTCTGGGTGTAGAAATAGTGTTTTCAGAGGTTCTTGAATGGGGTGGAAAGGATCCTGTGGAGAGTAGAGAAAGAGTTTTGTTAATAGAAGAAGAAAACGCCATTGATGATTGTGTTGTATTAGAAGAAAGGAAGTGAATCGTCAAATCGTCTACAAAGAACAAACAAGGAAATGAAAATAGTGCGGATTGAGATAATGAAAACTTTAGTAATTGTTTGAGAAGAGAGTTGAGAAATGGGGTGTGTATATAGAGAGCTGGGAGATGTAAGTGTCATCCATGGAAATGACGTTTTAGGAGGAACTGAATCCGTGGCATTTTAGAAGGAACTGAAAAAGTAGGAGTGGGCTCGACGCGTGTAGACACGCATGTCTAATTGTTTAGTTTATATTGACAGATCGGCAATTGGAGGGGTATAAAATATAATAAAAAAATGTTTAGGGGGTAATGGGACTCCCATGAAGATTGAGTGTGTAGTTGAAATTTCGACTAAAGGTTGGAGGGAGGGGGGGGGGAGTAATTGATCATTTTCTCTTTAAAGAATAAGATAATTATAATTTCAAACTTAATGATATCCTAATTAATATATATCTCTTTTCCCTCTCATCATTATTTCTCCCTTATTTAATTTTCTCCCTTATTTAAAACATCATTTTACTGCTAATTTATATTTATACCCATAAATATATAAAGTATTATATTTATAACAGAAATATACAAAGTATGTTATATATAAAGTTTATACCATGTATATATCATATACACACATATATAAACATACAAAGTATTAAGAAACATACTAAGCATATTTATAACATAAATATACAAAGTATGCTATATATGAAGTTTATACCATCTATATTTCATATACACACATATATAAATATATAAAGTATAAAGAAACATACTAAGCATATTTATATATTTATGGTATATGATATAATATACCATAAATATGCAAAGTATGTTTTACATAGAAATAATTTATCCACACACAGTAAAATCTTTCAAGTATAAGAAAATTAAAGAAATAAATTAGTGGCGCCCTAAAATTTAACAACAGCGGATCATTTCCTATTTTTTAGGAACAAAAAATAAAGGAAATAAATTTCTAAAAAAATAAATTTATTTGAAATATAATATTTGTTACCTAAAAAATAGGAAGCAGTGATTTGTTAATATAACATTCATATTTAAAATTTTCAAATATGAGAAATGACTATTAATGTAAATATTGTATATGTCATAATTGAAATTCATTAAATATGACCATGTATATGTAATCATCTATAATTTATAATCTATAATTTATATGTATATCTATAATATATTAAAAGTGTGAAAACCCTTAGAAAAGTGATT
>NW_025858395.1:0-1201 GCF_002878395.1 Capsicum annuum
ATTCCAAAGTTGAAAGTGATTTACAAAACAAAATTTGACATAAGAATCTGGTCAAAGAGCAGCAGTTGGGGTAACAACAACAACAACAATGGTCAACAAGAAGAATATGAAGATGATAATGAAGTATAAGATGATGATAATGAATCAGAAGATGATGAATAAAGCAGCAACAATAATGAACAACAAATATCGCAAAGAGAGAGAAAATAACAACGGATGAGGAGAGAGAAAAAGACGTCTTTTTTTCCTTCGTTTCCCGTTATATATTAACTAACATTTAAATCAAAGTGTAAATTTAAATATTTGTGAGTTATTTTGAAATTTTTCAAACTTTCTTAAACCATAATTAAGTAATTGTCACCTCTACTCAATTATTAAGACTTGTGTCACCTACACCTCATTTTAAAACTTTTTTGTCACCTGTGGCCCAAACTCCCTACTTTCTTTGTCCAAACTTTTGTGGCATTGATAATCAATTATATTTTAAAAATAATTTAAGTTTTTAATTATTGAGATTTATAATAACTTTTTTTTCTATTCCAATTTAAGTGACATTGATATAATTTCGAGAGTCAAACAAATATTTTATTTCCTTTAAATTTTTTAAGTTGTTAATTATTGAGATTAATAATTTTTTCTTACGTATTTTCAGCTATATATAACAGATTAATTATTTTTTAGATATTTTAAGTTATTAAATGTGTAATTTATTATGTATTTTTCTTGAATATATAACAAATTAATTATTATTTTTAGATATTTTAAATTATTAACTATTGTAATTTATAATACTTTTTATATAATTTTTAAATAATATATGTTACTCTCCTTGTTCAAATTTTTGTGACATTAATAGTCAATTATATTTTTTAAATTATTTATTTTTTAAATTATTATGATTTATAATATTTTTTTCTATTCTAATTTAATTAGCACAATGTATAGATGACCATAATAATTAATTAAGGATGATATAGTACAAACATATCTTAAATGACTCATAATAACTAATTAAAAGTAGTATAGAAAAATTACTATAAAAAATATCTGTTGAATAATTAAGTAGACTTCATATAAGATGTCAAGTTAATTTAATATTAAATATAATAAGTTTTTTAATATTTAGATAACTTATAATAATTAATTAGAGATACAGTAAAATTATCGTTGAAGTAGCTTAAGCAACATGTAATAAATGTCT
>NW_025858396.1:0-2434 GCF_002878395.1 Capsicum annuum
CCATCGACGGAGACGGCCAGCCAAGCCTCCACGCCGCCGCTCCATCCTCCGTCCTCCAGTCGCCTTTTTTCTCCCCTCCAGCGAATGTCCAACAGCCGCGACACAGCCTCGACTCCTCTTCCACAGTGATACCTCCAGCAAACCCCTTCGGCGTTCCAACCATGCAACCCTTCCTCATCGAAAATAAAGAATCCGTCTTCAGGTTTGATCCCGTATTCAAAATATGTGTGTGAACTTTAGTACTATTTCTTCATCTGTGTCTCTCATAAGTATGGCCACGGTTGATTTTTGCTGAATAAATGTGTTGATTTTAAGTTTGTGATTTTTATTCGACCCTATTTGCATGTCCTGCTTGATTGAAATTTCGTGACACTTAACTTGAATGGTGAGTCAATTTGTTCATCTCTCTTTGGTATGTGCAAACACGCCTAACTTCTTGAAACTTCACATTTTTTATGCCTCTTAGTCAATATGGGTAATTTTGTATGGGAAAAGCATGTATGTGACGATTCGAGGATTTTTTCGTAAATCTTTAATAAGGCTAATATGTGCGTGTTTTGACTGTTTGGGTATGATCCTGTACCAATTTGATTTGAGAAAAGCATCTCAGTAATTGATTTTTTATTTTTTGAATTTTTTCGTAAATCTTTAATAAGGCTAATATGTGCATGTTTTGACTGTTTGGGTATGATCCTGTACCAATTTGATTTGAGAAAAGTATCTCAGTAATTGATTTTTTATTTTTTAGATTTTTTGGTAAATCTTTAATAAGGCTAATATATGCACGTTTTGATTGTTTGGGTATGATCCTGTACCAATTTGATTTGAGAAAAGCATCTCAGTAATTGATTTTTTATTTTTCTTGCCTTGCTTGGTTGACAGACATCCCCTCACACGATAATTATGGTAAATTTAGATACCTCTTCTTGATTTCATTTAATAAGTAGGAAGGATCTCTTTTTACTTGTTCTATTCATGGAAATTGCAAATGTTATAATAGGGTATTATTTATTTATGGCAACTATAGCATGATTGGTGGAACGGATTGATTTACCACATCCATTTAAGGGAACAATCCCCTTAATTGATTCATTATGTTATTCTTCTTCCATTAAATATTATTCTTCCTTCATTATTTGGGATTTTGGACGGCCCTCCTCACTATATAACTCACCATTCTCTTTCTTTAAAAGGACAAACTTCTCCACTATTACTCCCTCTATTTTCTCTTAAAAGTACTTTGAAGTTCTTTGGCACTTTGGATTTCGAAAAACATTCGGTCTTGTCCTTGCTGCAATTGCTTTGGGTTCTATTATTATTGTTTGGTGCCTAATTGGTTAGTCTCTATCGACGCATTCTTTTCTTATTCTGTAGCATTTGTGATAGAAAAGCATAGAAAGCATGTCTATAGGAACTAATTTAAAATAATTATGATTTTGATTTTTTCACTGTCATAAAGAATATTAAAAAAAAAAAGAAACGAATAGCTTACTAGAGTGTACTATAACCAGTTCTAGCTGTTTTCTTGAACAGTGGAACATTTGGTGCAAGTTGAAGACATTCTGAGTATTGTTGTTTGTATTTTCTTATTCTGTGTTTGCTTTGTTTGACTGTGGTTTCTTGTGAAAGTTTTGTCATAACTGAACATAGCTCCGGGTTTTACTTCTCATAGCTATTTTTTTACTTTTTTTCTGATATTTTGTTGGGTTTTTGCTTTGTTTCTTGCATGAAAATGTAAGTTCTTTTTCCCCATTTTCTTTTTTTGGGCCAAGGAGGGTGAGTGATGTGGTGGGCAGAGGGGCCAGTGGGGGGTTCTTTTGTTTAATTCTTTCCAAATTAATGTGAAGATAATGTTTGATAGAATCTTATTGGGAAGACAAAGTGTGTGAATCACATTCATCAGAGTGGGAGAAAAGGTGAAGAAATTTAAGAGAGGATTTTGAAGGATGAATGATAGCTCAGCTAGAGAAATGAATGTGAGACAACCTCAAAGGCCTTGTGGTTGTGTGGGCATTTTCTTTAAGCTCTTTGATCGGAACCGTAGATTTGCCAATAAGTTGTTTCCAAAGAAACTGCTTTCACCAGGTTAGCTACTACTACATTCCACTCATTTTTAAAGTAGAATGGTTAATTTCTTGAAGGTGATTCTAGCTAGAGGGCTAAGTTATTTCTTTTCTTGTGCTGCATTCTTATAGCTTGCTTGAAACAAGCTTCAAAAAAGTTTGGAGGGGATGAGAAGCAGCCAAAGCTTCGTTTGGTACTCATTTCTTGAACTATACTCCCACATTTAGCTTTCTTTTTATTCTATTGTCTCAGATTTTACCCTGACAGGAAAGTTTTTGTTTTTATTTTTTTTGGTTCTTGTATGAACAATGTAGATTGCTGATGAGAACAGTGGGGGTTTTCCAAATGCAAAGAATAATGGAATGACCGA
>NW_025858397.1:0-1937 GCF_002878395.1 Capsicum annuum
ATCTATGCACACAACTATATGATTTTTCATATCAAAGTCCATCAATTGTTATTAAACTGGACTAATGTATCAATCATAAGTATCAAATATATATATATATATATATATATATATATCAGATAAACGTATTTGATACACATCAAGAACTTGTGTTTCCGTCCCATAATTTAAGTATGATACATATGTTTGAAGCCTAATATATATATGTATTGATGAGTGGAAAAATTGACGATTTATCAACATCTTTTAAGCCTAAACTATAATGCTTTTTTGTTGATTTGACGTTAATCTCATATATAATGCTCACTTGTGTAAGTAAAAGTTGAAAAGAGAAGAAATACAAAGAAAAGAGCCAAAATGCTGAAAATCAGGCCCAAGAATATAATCAACCCTTGGTATCGCGATCGATGCTTGAGGTTCGTGATCGCGATCAGCAGTCAAGTCAATCAATGGCGATCGCGAGAGGATCACCGCGATCACGCACGATCGCAGTTAAGATATGGCGACCGTGCTTGGGCGGTAAAAAAGTTTAGGGGTAACTTGCTTAAAGAGGCCAAGAGTAAGGTGACATTTTTATAATATTGGACAAATACGAAATTGAGGCAAAAAGAGGGGTTTATAACTCATTTTCATCCATATCATCTTTTATCCAGCTTTATCTCAATCATCTATCTTTCAATTTTTGGGAAAACACTATTGTACTACTCTTGGGTGAAGAATACATTAGAGTTATTCCTAAGTGAAGGATTGAAAATTTTCATTGAAGATTTATTGAAATTTAAAGTTTGAATTGCATTCTCTTTATCTTTCATGGATCAATTTAGTGAAAATTTTGGTATATCTTTTTTTTTTCTGAGAAGAGATAATTTATTCGAAACAATAAAAAGTTCATTACAGACAAAGAACTAGATGTGTAGTTTCATTTGATTTAATATCTTTTAACAGAGCATGAAAGATAAAAAAGGGAGGGAAATCAAATTTTAGGATATTGCTACCCACTCTGTGATTTTGTTGCCTGTCAATGAACCTCATGTTACATGTTGCAAACACAACCATTTTATTTGCCACCACATTTCCTTTTCTATAAACATAGATGAGTTGTGTTTCATTCAACTCCTTGATAAGCGACTTGCAATCCGATAAAATGTATGAGTAAGTCTGATTATTTTCATTTATCATATTGATAAGTACCTGAGAGTCCGTCTCCATAATTATAGGTAATAGGTTCTTTTCTGTAATAATTTTCAGTCCGTGCAGAAGAGTTGTCATTTCCATATATATATATCAGATTTTGCTTTTTGAAAATGAGTGAATCCTTAAATTCAACTCCCGATATGATTTCGTATGAATCCTCCTGATCTACCATTGTTGCTCGCATGGTCAAATGCACCATTTATATTTAACTTATAGAATCCTAATGGCGGAGATTCCCATTTAATAATTATAGAAGTTCTTCTAGGGCTACGATGAGTTTTGCAAGGACCCCAGTGGTAGTATTCTATAACATTAGTTTCAGGCATTTTGGGAGATATTATAGAGGTTTAGTTAAGTTATGGAGTATTGATTTCTCCAAATGGCCCAAAGAATGAGAGGAGTGAGAATTGACAAGGGTACAAAGCTATTGTTGGTTAATTTGATTAGATTGTCTGAAGTACAATTGTTCTTTATATCCCTAATCAAGTAATTGGTGGTAGGTTTGATATTGAAGTGATCCCAAATTTTTATTGCATTTGGACATGGAAGAAATGTGTGCTCTATATATTCAGAAGTGTTTGCACATGAGCAACATGAGTTAGAATTTATAATGTGTCTTGCAAAAAGGTTGGCAGCAGTAGAAAGTTTATTTAGAGTTAGGAGCCAGATAAAATATTTTATTTTATTACTAGTATTTGCATTTCATATCCATTTATAATCGAAGTATGTACTTTTATGGTACA
>NW_025858398.1:0-1105 GCF_002878395.1 Capsicum annuum
GATTTTTTGGTGTATGATAAATGGATTTTAGCATTGAAGTGGCATCTAAAACGCAACTCAAATCAGTACTCCATTATTCTGTGTTGCTAACAAAGTTAGAATAGCTAAAGGAGCAATGCAAAATCTACTAATAAAAAGTCTCATCTAACGGGACATATTGCTACATTGTACAACAATATTGTTTGTGATCAGAAAGAGGGGTCCTTAGAAGTGTTACTTCACTATAGTCAGTACACGATAAGCTATCTTTGCTCTCTATAGTCGATGTTTTTTAAGTTATAGGGGTCGCCCACTTTCAAAATTTGATTTTTGGTCGGTTATCATACGCTTAGTTCAGAAGAAGATATTTCTAAGATGGCATTCAGAACTCGATATAGATTTTATAACTCTCCCGTGATACTTTTGGACTGATCAATGTCTTAGGTGCATTCATAGAAAAAATGAATAGGTGTTGAAGATGCTTCTTGGCGGATTTGTTTCAGTGTGTAATGACTAATGAACTACATTCTAGTATATTCGCGTGAACTATGACCAGGAAGGACACAAGGATCACCCCCAGAATTGTACTTCCGACATTCCAAGAACATTAGCTTTAGCCAAGTTCTTCAATTGCAAATTGTTGGCTAGTCTCAACGACTTTTTTTTCTTTTCGGGTGGGATTATGGTGGAACCTAAAAATAGAGCAACGGCTCAGAATGAACAAGACTTACAAGTCATAGAATATTCACAGTTTCTTGCACTTGACAACCTACAACAGATGGTGTTGTGAGGGACTTCTACAGAATAGCAACGTAGTCTAAAAAAAAATGTCTCAGTAGATGGCGAAATGTGAGTAGAACTTTCTGAAGCTTAGTACATGCTTACGAGATGCCAGCTTAGCCTTACTTTCAAAATCTCTATGCACATCGTTATAACCTCCCGATACAGACCCACTATGTCCATTGAAATCCCCTCAAACGAAAAGCTTCTCCGAGCTCTGAATGCCTCTTACCATTTCATCTAATACCTCCCAAAACCCTTTTTCCTCTCCTCGTCCAAGCTTACTTGTAGAGCGTAGACACTACCGTAGACCCTCCAATGACATGTAAAATAGTATCAACTCAAA